>NW_027277276.1:0-29892 GCF_030028105.1 Mobula birostris | reverse complement strand
CCATCTCTCTCTCACTCACACTCTGTCCATCTCTCTCACACACACTGTCCATCTCTCTCTGTCACACTCACCCTGTCCATCTCTCTCTCACACACACTCTATCCATCTCCCTCTCACACACACTCTATCCATCTCTCTCTCAGACATAGTCTGTCCAACTCTCTCTCACACACAACTTGTCCATCTCTCTCACTCATAAACACACCCTGTCCATCTCTCTCACACACTCTCACACACACCCTTTTCATCGTGCTCTCACACACTCACCCTGTCCAACTCTCACTCTCCTCTCACACTCTGTCCATCTCCTTCTCACACGCATACACTGTCCATCTCTCTCTCACACACACTGTGTGCATCTCTCACACACACTCTGTCCATCGCTCTCTCTCACACACACCCTGTCCATCGCTCTCTCTCACACACACCCTGTCCATCTCTCTCTCTCACACACACTCTGTCCATCTCTCTCTCACACACTCTCTGTCCATCTCTCTCTTACACACTCCCAATACATCTCTCTCTCACACACACTCTGTCCATCTCTCTCACACACACACTCTGTCCATCTCTCTCTAACACACACTCTGTCAATCTCTCTCTCACACACACCCTGTCCGTCCCTCTCTCACACCACCGTGTCCATCTCTCTCTCTCACACACACACACACAACCTGTCCATCTCTCTCTCTCACACACACACACCGTGTCCAACTCTCTCTCACACACAACTTCTCCATCTCTCTCACTCGTGAATTCATTCTGTCCAACTCTCTCTCACACACGCACTCTGTCCATCCCTCTCTCACACACACTTTGTCCATCTCTCTCTCACACACACCCTGTCCATCTCTCTCTCACACACACCTGTCCCTATCTCTCTCTCACACACACCCTGTCCAACTGTCTTTCACACAAACTCAGTCGATCTCTCTCTCGCACACACACTCTATCCATATCTGTCTCACACACACCCTGTCCGTCCCTCTCTCGCACACACTCTGTCCATCTCTCTCTCTCACACACAACTTGTCCATCTCTCTCACTCGTGAACACACTCTGTCCATCTCTCTCTCACACACACACTCTATCCATCTCTCTCTCACACACACACCCTGTCCATCTCTCTCTCACACACACTCTGTCCATCTCTCTCTCACACACACTCTGTCCATCTCTCTCACACACACCCTGTCCATCTCTCTCTCTCACACACACTCTGTCGATCTCTCTCACAAACACTCTGTCCTTCTCTCTCTCACACACACAGCCTTTCCATCTCTCTCACAGACACCCTGTCCATCTCTCTGTCAGACACACCTTGTCCATCTCTCTGTCTCACACACTCTGTCTATCTCTCTCTCACACACACACCCTGTCCATCGCACTCACGCACACCCTGTCCATCTCTCTCTCACACACACTCTGTCCATCTCTTTCTCACACACCATGTCCATCTCTCTCTCACACACTCTGTCCATCTCTCTCTCACACACACACCCTGTCCATCTCTGTCTTACACACACACCCTGTCCATCTCTCTGTCACAAAAATCTGAACATCTCTCACACACACCCTGTCCATCCCTCCAACACACACTTTGTCCATCTGTCTCTCTCACACACACTCTATCCATCTCTCTCTCAGACATAGTCTGTCCATCTCTCTCTCACACACACCCTGTCCATCTCGCTCTCGCACACACTCTGTCCAACTCTCTCTCACACACAACTTGTCCATCTCTCTCACTCATAAACACACCCTGTCCATCTCTCTCACACACTCTCACACACACCCTTTTCATCGTGCTCTCACACACTCACCCTGTCCAACTCTCACTCTCCTCTCACACTCTGTCCATCTCCTTCTCACACGCATACACTGTCCATCTCTCTCTCACACACACTGTGTGCATCTCTCACACACACTCTGTCCATCGCTCTCTCTCACACACACCCTGTCCATCGCTCTCTCTCACACACACCCTGTCCATCTCTCTCTCTCACACACACTCTGTCCATCTCTCTCTCACACACTCTCTGTCCATCTCTCTCTTACACACTCCCAATACATCTCTCTCTCACACACACTCTGTCCATCTCTCTCACACACACACTCTGTCCATCTCTCTCTAACACACACTCTGTCAATCTCTCTCTCACACACACCCTGTCCGTCCCTCTCTCACACCACCGTGTCCATCTCTCTCTCTCACACACACACACACAACCTGTCCATCTCTCTCTCTCACACACACACACCGTGTCCAACTCTCTCTCACACACAACTTCTCCATCTCTCTCACTCGTGAATTCATTCTGTCCAACTCTCTCTCACACACGCACTCTGTCCATCCCTCTCTCACACACACTTTGTCCATCTCTCTCTCACACACACCCTGTCCATCTCTCTCTCACACACACCTGTCCCTATCTCTCTCTCACACACACCCTGTCCAACTGTCTTTCACACAAACTCAGTCGATCTCTCTCTCGCACACACACTCTATCCATATCTGTCTCACACACACCCTGTCCGTCCCTCTCTCGCACACACTCTGTCCATCTCTCTCTCTCACACACAACTTGTCCATCTCTCTCACTCGTGAACACACTCTGTCCATCTCTCTCTCACACACACACTCTATCCATCTCTCTCTCACACACACACCCTGTCCATCTCTCTCTCACACACACTCTGTCCATCTCTCTCTCACACACACTCTGTCCATCTCTCTCACACACACCCTGTCCATCTCTCTCTCTCACACACACTCTGTCGATCTCTCTCACAAACACTCTGTCCTTCTCTCTCTCACACACACAGCCTTTCCATCTCTCTCACAGACACCCTGTCCATCTCTCTGTCAGACACACCTTGTCCATCTCTCTGTCTCACACACTCTGTCTATCTCTCTCTCACACACACACCCTGTCCATCGCACTCACGCACACCCTGTCCATCTCTCTCTCACACACACTCTGTCCATCTCTTTCTCACACACCATGTCCATCTCTCTCTCACACACTCTGTCCATCTCTCTCTCACACACACACCCTGTCCATCTCTGTCTTACACACACACCCTGTCCATCTCTCTGTCACAAAAATCTGAACATCTCTCACACACACCCTGTCCATCCCTCCAACACACACTTTGTCCATCTGTCTCTCTCACATGCACTCTGTCCATCTCTTTCTCACAAACACTCTCCTGTCCATCACTCTCTCACACACTCTATCCACCACTTTCTCACATGCATACACTGTCCATCTCTCACACACACCGTGTCCATCGATCTCACACACACTTTGTCCATCTCTCTCACACACATACACTCTGTCAATCTCTCTCTCAGACACACTCTGTCCATCTCTCTCTCACACACACTCTGTCCATCTCTCTCTCTCACACACACACACAACCTGTCCATCTCTCTCTCTCACACACACACACCGTGTCCAACTCTCTCTCACACACAACTTCTCCATCTCTCTCATTCATAAACACACCCTGTGCATCTCTCTCACACACTCTCACACACACCCTTTCGATCGTGCTCTCACACACTCAACCTGTCCATCTCTCTCTCTCTCTCTCACACACTCTATCCATCTCTCTCTCACACACCTTGTCCATCTCTCTCTCTCTCTCACAAACACCCTGTCCATCTCTCTCTCACAAACACTCTCCTGTCCATCTCTCTCAGACACACCTTATCCATCTCCTCTCAGACACACAGTCTGTCCATCTCTCTGTCTCACACAAACTGTGTCCATCTCTCTCACACACACCCTGTCCATCACTCTCTCTCTCTCTCTCTCTATCTCTCTCTCTCTCTCTTACACACACGCCCTGTCCATCTCATCGCTCTGACACAGGCAGACTCTGCCCATCTCTCTCTCTCTCACACACACACTGTCCATCTCTCTCACACACACAGCATCCATCTCTCTCTCACACGCACTCTGTCAATCTCTCTCTCACATACACTCTGTCCATCTCTCTCTCACACACTTTGTCCATCTCTCTCTCACACACACCCTGTGCACCTCTCACTCACACACACTCTGTCCAACTCTCTCACACACACCCTGTCCGTCTCTCTCACACACACTCTGTCAATCTCTCTCTCACACACACTCAGTCCATCTCTCCCACACACACACACCCTGTCCATCTCACTCTTTCTCTCACATACATCCTGTCCACCTCTCTCTCTCTCACACACACTCTATCCATCTGTCTTTCTCTCTCTCACACACGCACAATCTGTCCATCACTCTCTCTCTCGTTTACACACACACTCTGTCCATCTCTCTCTCTCTCTCTCACACGCACACTCTGTCCATCTCATCGCTCTGACACAGGCATACTCTGTCCATCACTCTCTCTCTCACACACACCCTGTCCATCTCTCTCACACACACTCTGTCCATCTCTCTCTCTCTCACAAACACTCTGTCCTTCTCTCTCTCACACACACACCCTGTCCATCTCTCTCACACACATGCTGTCCATCCCTCCCTCTCACACACACAACCTGTCCATCTCTCTCTCTCACACACTCTGTCCATTTCTGTCTCACACACACCCTGTCCATCTCTCTCTCACACAAACTCTGTCCATTTCTGTCTCACACACACCCTGTCCGTTCCTCTCTCACACACACTCTGTCCATCTCTCTCTCTCACACACACACCCTGTCCATCTATCTCTCTCTCACACAATCTGTCCACCTCTGTCTCACACACACACTCTGTCAATCTCAATCAGACACACACTCTGTCCATCTCTCCCTCACACACAACCTGTCCATCTCTCTCTCTCTCACACACTCTGTCCATCTCTCTCTCTCTCACACACACCCTGTCCATCTCTCTCTCTCACACACACTCTGTCCATCTCTCTCACAAACACTCTGTCCTTCTCTCTCTCACACACACAGCCTGTCCATCTCTCTCACACACTCTCTCTGTCCATCTCTCTCTTACACACTCCCTGTACATCTCTCTCTCTCACACACACTCTGTCCATCTCTCTCACACACACACTCTGTCCACCTCTCACACACACACTGTCCATCTCTCTCACACACACCCTGACAATCTCTCTCTCACACACACACTCTGTCAATCTCTCTCACACACACACTGTGTCAATCTCAATCAGACACACACTCTGTCCATCTCTCCCTCACACACACCCTGTCTATCTCTCTCTCACACAAACTCTGTGCATCTCTCACCGACACTCTCTCCATCGCTCTCTCTCACACACACCCTGTCCATCGCTCTCTCTCACAGACACACTCTGTCAATCCCTCTATCACATACACTCTGTCCATCTCTCTCACACATACACACTCTGTCCATCTCTCTGTCAGACACACCTTGTCCATCTCTCTGTCTCACACACTCTGTCTATCTCTCTCTCACACACACACCCTGTCCATCGCACTCACGCAAACCCTGTCCATCTCTCTCTCACACACACTCTGTCCATCTCTTTCTCACACACCATGTCCATCTCTCTCTCACACACTCTGTCCATCTCTCTCTCACACACACACCCTGTCCATCTCTGTCTTACACACACACCCTGTCCATCTCTCTGTCACAAAAATCTGAACATCTCTCACACACACCCTGTCCATCCCTCCAACACACACTTTGTCCATCTGTCTCTCTCACATGCACTCTGTCCATCTCTTTCTCACAAACACTCTCCTGTCCATCACTCTCTCACACACTCTATCCACCACTTTTTCACATGCATACACTGTCCATCTCTCACACACAACGTGTCCATCGCTCTCACACACATTTTGTCCATCTCTCTCACACACATACACTCTGTCAATCTCTCTCTCAGACACACTCTGTCCATCTCACTCTCACACACACTCTGTCCATCTCTCTCTTACACACAGCCTGTCCATCTCTCTCTCACACATGCTCTGTCCATCTCTCTCTCACACACACCCTATCCATCTCCCTCTCACAGACACTTTATCCATCTCTCTCTCACACACACTCTATCCATCTCTCACACACACCCTGTCCATCTCTTTCTCACACACTCTGTCCATCTCTCTCACACACAAACTCTATCCATCTCCCTCACACACACACACTGTCCATCTCTCTCTCACACACACTCTGTCCATCTCTCTCTCTCACACACACACAACCTGTCCATCTCTCTCTCTCACACACTCTATCCATCTCTCTCTCACACACCCTGTCCATCTCTCTCTCTCTCACAAACACCCTGTCCATCTCTCTCTCACAAACACTCTCCTGTCCATCTCTCTCTCAGACACACCTTATCCATCTCTCTCAAACACACACTCTGTCCATCTCTCTGTCTCACACAAACTGTGTCCATCTCTCTCTCACACACACCCTGTCCATCTCTCTCACACAGACTATGTCGATCTCTCTCTCACACACACACTCTGTCCATCTCTCTCTAACACACACTCTGTCAATCTCTCTCTCACACACACCCTGTCCGTCCCTCTCTCACACACACCGTGTCCATCTCTCTCTCTCACACACACACACACAACCTGTCCATCTCTCTCTCTCACACACACACACCGTGTCCAACTCTCTCTCACACACAACTTCTCCATCTCTCTCACTCGTGAATTCATTCTGTCCAACTCTCTCTCACACACGCACTCTGTCCATCCCTCTCTCACACACACTTTGTCCATCTCTCTCTCACACACACCCTGTCCATCTCTCTCTCACACACACCTGTCCCTATCTCTCTCTCACACACACCCTGTCCAACTGTCTTTCACACAAACTCAGTCGATCTCTCTCTCGCACACACACTCTATCCATATCTGTCTCACACACACCCTGTCCGTCCCTCTCTCGCACACACTCTGTCCATCTCTCTCTCTCACACACAACTTGTCCATCTCTCTCACTCGTGAACACACTCTGTCCATCTCTCTCTCACACACACACTCTATCCATCTCTCTCTCACACACACACCCTGTCCATCTCTCTCTCACACACACTCTGTCCATCTCTCTCTCACTCACACTCTGTCCATCTCTCTCACACACACTGTCCATCTCTCTCTGTCACACTCACCCTGTCCATCTCTCTCTCACACACACTCTATCCATCTCCCTCTCACACACACTCTATCCATCTCTCTCTCAGACATAGTCTGTCCATCTCTCTCTCACACACACCCTGTCCATCTCGCTCTCGCACACACTCTGTCCAACTCTCTCTCACACACAACTTGTCCATCTCTCTCACTCATAAACACACCCTGTCCATCTCTCTCACACACTCTCACACACACCCTTTTCATCGTGCTCTCACACACTCACCCTGTCCAACTCTCACTCTCCTCTCACACTCTGTCCATCTCCTTCTCACACGCATACACTGTCCATCTCTCTCTCACACACACTGTGTGCATCTCTCACACACACTCTGTCCATCGCTCTCTCTCACACACACCCTGTCCATCGCTCTCTCTCACACACACCCTGTCCATCTCTCTCTCTCACACACACTCTGTCCATCTCTCTCTCACACACTCTCTGTCCATCTCTCTCTTACACACTCCCAATACATCTCTCTCTCACACACACTCTGTCCATCTCTCTCACACACACACTCTGTCCATCTCTCTCTAACACACACTCTGTCAATCTCTCTCTCACACACACCCTGTCCGTCCCTCTCTCACACCACCGTGTCCATCTCTCTCTCTCACACACACACACACAACCTGTCCATCTCTCTCTCTCACACACACACACCGTGTCCAACTCTCTCTCACACACAACTTCTCCATCTCTCTCACTCGTGAATTCATTCTGTCCAACTCTCTCTCACACACGCACTCTGTCCATCCCTCTCTCACACACACTTTGTCCATCTCTCTCTCACACACACCCTGTCCATCTCTCTCTCACACACACCTGTCCCTATCTCTCTCTCACACACACCCTGTCCAACTGTCTTTCACACAAACTCAGTCGATCTCTCTCTCGCACACACACTCTATCCATATCTGTCTCACACACACCCTGTCCGTCCCTCTCTCGCACACACTCTGTCCATCTCTCTCTCTCACACACAACTTGTCCATCTCTCTCACTCGTGAACACACTCTGTCCATCTCTCTCTCACACACACACTCTATCCATCTCTCTCTCACACACACACCCTGTCCATCTCTCTCTCACACACACTCTGTCCATCTCTCTCTCACACACACTCTGTCCATCTCTCTCACACACACCCTGTCCATCTCTCTCTCTCACACACACTCTGTCGATCTCTCTCACAAACACTCTGTCCTTCTCTCTCTCACACACACAGCCTTTCCATCTCTCTCACAGACACCCTGTCCATCTCTCTGTCAGACACACCTTGTCCATCTCTCTGTCTCACACACTCTGTCTATCTCTCTCTCACACACACACCCTGTCCATCGCACTCACGCACACCCTGTCCATCTCTCTCTCACACACACTCTGTCCATCTCTTTCTCACACACCATGTCCATCTCTCTCTCACACACTCTGTCCATCTCTCTCTCACACACACACCCTGTCCATCTCTGTCTTACACACACACCCTGTCCATCTCTCTGTCACAAAAATCTGAACATCTCTCACACACACCCTGTCCATCCCTCCAACACACACTTTGTCCATCTGTCTCTCTCACATGCACTCTGTCCATCTCTTTCTCACAAACACTCTCCTGTCCATCACTCTCTCACACACTCTATCCACCACTTTCTCACATGCATACACTGTCCATCTCTCACACACACCGTGTCCATCGATCTCACACACACTTTGTCCATCTCTCTCACACACATACACTCTGTCAATCTCTCTCTCAGACACACTCTGTCCATCTCTCTCTCACACACACTCTGTCCATCTCTCTCTCTCACACACACACACAACCTGTCCATCTCTCTCTCTCACACACACACACCGTGTCCAACTCTCTCTCACACACAACTTCTCCATCTCTCTCATTCATAAACACACCCTGTGCATCTCTCTCACACACTCTCACACACACCCTTTCGATCGTGCTCTCACACACTCAACCTGTCCATCTCTCTCTCTCTCTCTCACACACTCTATCCATCTCTCTCTCACACACCTTGTCCATCTCTCTCTCTCTCTCACAAACACCCTGTCCATCTCTCTCTCACAAACACTCTCCTGTCCATCTCTCTCAGACACACCTTATCCATCTCCTCTCAGACACACACTCTGTCCATCTCTCTCTCTCACACACACACACAACCTGTCCATCTCTCTCTCTCACACACTCTATCCATCTCTCTCTCACACACCCTGTCCATCTCTCTCTCTCTCACAAACACCCTGTCCATCTCTCTCTCACAAACACTCTCCTGTCCATCTCTCTCTCAGACACACCTTATCCATCTCTCTCAAACACACACTCTGTCCATCTCTCTGTCTCACACAAACTGTGTCCATCTCTCTCTCACACACACCCTGTCCATCTCTCTCACACAGACTATGTCGATCTCTCTCTCACACACACACTCTGTCCATCTCTCTCTAACACACACTCTGTCAATCTCTCTCTCACACACACCCTGTCCGTCCCTCTCTCACACACACCGTGTCCATCTCTCTCTCTCACACACACACACACAACCTGTCCATCTCTCTCTCTCACACACACACACCGTGTCCAACTCTCTCTCACACACAACTTCTCCATCTCTCTCACTCGTGAATTCATTCTGTCCAACTCTCTCTCACACACGCACTCTGTCCATCCCTCTCTCACACACACTTTGTCCATCTCTCTCTCACACACACCCTGTCCATCTCTCTCTCACACACACCTGTCCCTATCTCTCTCTCACACACACCCTGTCCAACTGTCTTTCACACAAACTCAGTCGATCTCTCTCTCGCACACACACTCTATCCATATCTGTCTCACACACACCCTGTCCGTCCCTCTCTCGCACACACTCTGTCCATCTCTCTCTCTCACACACAACTTGTCCATCTCTCTCACTCGTGAACACACTCTGTCCATCTCTCTCTCACACACACACTCTATCCATCTCTCTCTCACACACACACCCTGTCCATCTCTCTCTCACACACACTCTGTCCATCTCTCTCTCACTCACACTCTGTCCATCTCTCTCACACACACTGTCCATCTCTCTCTGTCACACTCACCCTGTCCATCTCTCTCTCACACACACTCTATCCATCTCCCTCTCACACACACTCTATCCATCTCTCTCTCAGACATAGTCTGTCCAACTCTCTCTCACACACAACTTGTCCATCTCTCTCACTCATAAACACACCCTGTCCATCTCTCTCACACACTCTCACACACACCCTTTTCATCGTGCTCTCACACACTCACCCTGTCCAACTCTCACTCTCCTCTCACACTCTGTCCATCTCCTTCTCACACGCATACACTGTCCATCTCTCTCTCACACACACTGTGTGCATCTCTCACACACACTCTGTCCATCGCTCTCTCTCACACACACCCTGTCCATCGCTCTCTCTCACACACACCCTGTCCATCTCTCTCTCTCACACACACTCTGTCCATCTCTCTCTCACACACTCTCTGTCCATCTCTCTCTTACACACTCCCAATACATCTCTCTCTCACACACACTCTGTCCATCTCTCTCACACACACACTCTGTCCATCTCTCTCTAACACACACTCTGTCAATCTCTCTCTCACACACACCCTGTCCGTCCCTCTCTCACACCACCGTGTCCATCTCTCTCTCTCACACACACACACACAACCTGTCCATCTCTCTCTCTCACACACACACACCGTGTCCAACTCTCTCTCACACACAACTTCTCCATCTCTCTCACTCGTGAATTCATTCTGTCCAACTCTCTCTCACACACGCACTCTGTCCATCCCTCTCTCACACACACTTTGTCCATCTCTCTCTCACACACACCCTGTCCATCTCTCTCTCACACACACCTGTCCCTATCTCTCTCTCACACACACCCTGTCCAACTGTCTTTCACACAAACTCAGTCGATCTCTCTCTCGCACACACACTCTATCCATATCTGTCTCACACACACCCTGTCCGTCCCTCTCTCGCACACACTCTGTCCATCTCTCTCTCTCACACACAACTTGTCCATCTCTCTCACTCGTGAACACACTCTGTCCATCTCTCTCTCACACACACACTCTATCCATCTCTCTCTCACACACA
Source organism: Mobula birostris (assembly GCF_030028105.1). NCBI lineage: Eukaryota > Metazoa > Chordata > Chondrichthyes > Myliobatiformes > Myliobatidae > Mobula > Mobula birostris. The sequence goes on along the minus strand of NW_027277276.1, from coordinate 18,611 downwards.
CACCCTGTCCATCTCTCTCTCACACACACTCTGTCCATCTCTCTCTCACACACACTCTGTCCATCTCTCTCACACACACCCTGTCCATCTCTCTCTCTCACACACACTCTGTCGATCTCTCTCACAAACACTCTGTCCTTCTCTCTCTCACACACACAGCCTTTCCATCTCTCTCACAGACACCCTGTCCATCTCTCTGTCAGACACACCTTGTCCATCTCTCTGTCTCACACACTCTGTCTATCTCTCTCTCACACACACACCCTGTCCATCGCACTCACGCACACCCTGTCCATCTCTCTCTCACACACACTCTGTCCATCTCTTTCTCACACACCATGTCCATCTGTCTCTCACACACTCTGTCCATCTCTCTCTCACACACACACCCTGTCCATCTCTGTCTTACACACACACCCTGTCCATCTCTCTGTCACAAAAATCTGAACATCTCTCACACACACCCTGTCCATCCCTCCAACACACACTTTGTCCATCTGTCTCTCTCACATGCACTCTGTCCATCTCTTTCTCACAAACACTCTCCTGTCCATCACTCTCTCACACACTCTATCCACCACTTTCTCACATGCATACACTGTCCATCTCTCACACACACCGTGTCCATCGATCTCACACACACTTTGTCCATCTCTCTCACACACATACACTCTGTCAATCTCTCTCTCAGACACACTCTGTCCATCTCTCTCTCACACACACTCTGTCCATCTCTCTCTCTCACACACACACACAACCTGTCCATCTCTCTCTCTCACACACACACACCGTGTCCAACTCTCTCTCACACACAACTTCTCCATCTCTCTCATTCATAAACACACCCTGTGCATCTCTCTCACACACTCTCACACACACCCTTTCGATCGTGCTCTCACACACTCAACCTGTCCATCTCTCTCTCTCTCTCTCACACACTCTATCCATCTCTCTCTCACACACCTTGTCCATCTCTCTCTCTCTCTCACAAACACCCTGTCCATCTCTCTCTCACAAACACTCTCCTGTCCATCTCTCTCAGACACACCTTATCCATCTCCTCTCAGACACACAGTCTGTCCATCTCTCTGTCTCACACAAACTGTGTCCATCTCTCTCACACACACCCTGTCCATCACTCTCTCTCTCTCTCTCTCTATCTCTCTCTCTCTCTCTTACACACACGCCCTGTCCATCTCATCGCTCTGACACAGGCAGACTCTGCCCATCTCTCTCTCTCTCACACACACACTGTCCATCTCTCTCACACACACAGCATCCATCTCTCTCTCACACGCACTCTGTCAATCTCTCTCTCACATACACTCTGTCCATCTCTCTCTCACACACTTTGTCCATCTCTCTCTCACACACACCCTGTGCACCTCTCACTCACACACACTCTGTCCAACTCTCTCACACACACCCTGTCCGTCTCTCTCACACACACTCTGTCAATCTCTCTCTCACACACACTCAGTCCATCTCTCCCACACACACACACCCTGTCCATCTCACTCTTTCTCTCACATACATCCTGTCCACCTCTCTCTCTCTCTCACACACTCTATCCATCTGTCTTTCTCTCTCTCACACACGCACAATCTGTCCATCACTCTCTCTCTCTCGTTTACACACACACTCTGTCCATCTCTCTCTCTCTCTCTCACACGCACACTCTGTCCATCTCATCGCTCTGACACAGGCATACTCTGTCCATCACTCTCTCTCTCACACACACCCTGTCCATCTCTCTCACACACACTCTGTCCATCTCTCTCTCTCTCACAAACACTCTGTCCTTCTCTCTCTCACACACACACCCTGTCCATCTCTCTCACACACATGCTGTCCATCCCTCCCTCTCACACACACAACCTGTCCATCTCTCTCTCTCACACACTCTGTCCATTTCTGTCTCACACACACCCTGTCCATCTCTCTCTCACACAAACTCTGTCCATTTCTGTCTCACACACACCCTGTCCGTTCCTCTCTCACACACACTCTGTCCATCTCTCTCTCTCACACACACACCGTGTCCATCTCTCTCACACACATGCTGTCCATCCCTCCCTCTCACACACACAACCTGTCCATCTCTCTCTCTCACACACTCTGTCCATTTCTGTCTCACACACACCCTCTCCATCTCTCTCTCACACAAACTCTGTCCATTTCTGTCTCACACACACCCTGTCCGTTCCTCTCTCACACACACTCTGTCCATCTCTCTCTCTCACACACACACCGTGTCCAACTCTCTGTCTCACACACAACTTGTCCATCTCTCTCACTCGTGAACACACTCTGTTCATCTCTCTCACACACACAATCTGTCCATCTCTCTCTCACACACACTCTGTCCATCTCTCTCTCACACACACACTCTGTCCATCTCTCTCTCTCACACACTCTGTCCCTCTCTCTCTCACACACACCCTGTCCATCTCTCTCTCACACACACTCTGTCCATCTCTCTCACACACACACTGTCCATCTCTCTCTGTCACACCACTTCACCCTGTCCATCTCTCTCTCACACACACTCTATTCATCTCTCTCTCACACACACTCTATCCATCTCTCTCTCAGACACACCTTGTCCATCTCTCTCTCACACACACACCCTGTCCATCGCTCTCACACACACCCTTTCCATCTCTCTCTCACACACACTCTGTCCATCTCTCTCTTACACACTCCCTGTCCATCTCTCTCACACACACTCTGTCCATCTCTCTCTCTCCACACACACTCTGTCCATCTCTCTCTCTCTCACACACACACTCTGTCAATCTCAATCAGACATCTGTGCATCTCTCACACATACTCTGTCCATTTCTCTCTCACACAAACTCTATCCATCTCTTTCTCACACACCATGTCCATCTCTCTCTCACACACTCTGTCCATCTCTCTCTCACACACACACCCTGTCCATCTGTCTTACACACACCCGGTCCATCTCTCTCTCACACACTCTGTCCATCTCTCTCTCACACACACACTGTCCATTGCTCTCTCTCACACACACACTGTCCATCTCTCTCTCTTACAGACACTCCGTCCATCTCTCTCACACACATCCTGTCCATCTCTCTCTCTCACACACACACTCTGTCAATCTCTCTATCATACACTCTGTCCATCTCTCTCACACATACCCACCCTGTCCAACTCTCTCTCAGACACACCTTGTCCATCTCTCTGTCTCACACTCTGTCCATCTCTCTCTCACACACACACTCTGTCCATCTCTCTCTCTCACACACACACACAACCTGTCCATCTCTCTCTCTCTCACACACTCTATCCATCTCTCTCTCACACACCCTGTCCATCTCTCTCACCCACACACCCTGTCCATCTCTCTCACACACACCCTGTCCATCTCTCTCACACACACTCTGTCCATCTCTCTCTCTCTCACACACACACACACTCTGTCCATCTCTCTCTCTCTCTCTCTCTCACACACACCCGGTCCATCTCTCTCACACACACACTCTGTCCATCTCTCACACACACCCTGTCCATCTCTTTCTCACACACTCTGTCCATGTCTCTCTCACACACACTCTGTCCATCTCTCTCTCTCACACACACACACAACCTGTCCATCTCTCTCTCTCACACACACACACCGTGTCCAACTCTCTCTCACACACAACTTCTCCATCTCTCTCATTCATAAACACACCCTGTCCATCTCTCTCACACACTCTCACACACACCCTTTCGATCGTGCTCTCACACACTCAACCTGTCCATCTCTCTCTCTCTCTCTCACACACACTCTATCCATCTCTCTCTCACACACCTTGTCCATCTCTCTCTCTCTCTCACAAACACCCTGTCCATCTCTCTCTCACAAACACTCTCCTGTCCATCTCTCTCAGACACACCTTATCCATCTCTCTCAGACACACAGTCTGTCCATCTCTCTGTCTCACACAAACTGTGTCCATCTCTCTCACACACACCCTGTCCATCACTCTCTCTCTCTCTCTCTCTCTATCTCTCTCTCTCTCTTACACACACGCCCTGTCCATCTCATCGCTCTGACACAGGCACACTCTGCCCATCTCTCTCTCTCTCACACACACACTGTCCATCTCTCTCACACACACTCCATCCATCTCTCTCTCACACGCACTCTGTCAATCTCTCTCTCACATACACTCTGTCCATCTCTCTCTCACACACTTTGTCCATCTCTCTCTCACACACACTCTGTCCAACTCTCTCACACACACCCTGTCCGTCTCTCTCACACACACCCTGTCCGTCTCTCTCACACACACTCAGTCCATCTCTCCCACACACACACCCTGTCCATCTCACTCTTTCTCTCACATACATCCTGTCCACCTCTCTCTCTCTCACACACACTCTATCCATCTGTCTTTCTCTCTCTCACACACGCACAATCTGTCCATCACTCTCTCTCTCTCGTTTACACACACACTCTGTCCATCTCTCTCTCTCTCTCTCACACGCACACTCTGTCCATCTCATCGCTCTGACACAGGCATACTCTGTCCATCACTCTCTCTCTCACACACACCCTGTCCATCTCTCTCGCACACACTCTGTCCATCTATCTCTCTCTCACACACCCTGTCCATCTCTCTCTCTCTCTCTCACACGCACACTCTGTCCATCTCATCGCTCTGACACAGGCATACTCTGTCCATCACTCTCTCTCTCACACACACCCTGTCCATCTCTCTCACACACACTCTGTCCATCTCTCTCTCTCTCACAAACACTCTGTCCTTCTCTCTCTCACACACACACCCTGTCCATCTCTCTCACACACATGCTGTCCATCCCTCCCTCTCACACACACAACCTGTCCATCTCTCTCTCTCACACACTCTGTCCATTTCTGTCTCACACACACCCTGTCCATCTCTCTCTCACACAAACTCTGTCCATTTCTGTCTCACACACACCCTGTCCGTTCCTCTCTCACACACACTCTGTCCATCTCTCTCTCTCACACACACACCGTGTCCATCTCTCTCACACACATGCTGTCCATCCCTCCCTCTCACACACACAACCTGTCCATCTCTCTCTCTCACACACTCTGTCCATTTCTGTCTCACACACACCCTGTCCATCTCTCTCTCACACAAACTCTGTCCATTTCTGTCTCACACACACCCTGTCCGTTCCTCTCTCACACACACTCTGTCCATCTCTCTCTCTCACACACACACCGTGTCCAACTCTCTGTCTCACACACAACTTGTCCATCTCTCTCACTCGTGAACACACTCTGTTCATCTCTCTCACACACACAATCTGTCCATCTCTCTCTCACACACACTCTGTCCATCTCTCTCTCACACACACACTCTGTCCATCTCTCTCTCTCACACACTCTGTCCCTCTCTCTCTCACACACACCCTGTCCATCTCTCTCTCACACACACTCTGTCCATCTCTCTCACACACACACTGTCCATCTCTCTCTGTCACACTCACCCTGTCCATCTCTCTCTCACACACACTCTATTCATCTCTCTCTCACACACACTCTATCCATCTCTCTCTCAGACACACCTTGTCCATCTCTCTCTCACACACACACCCTGTCCATCGCTCTCACACACACCCTTTCCATCTCTCTCTCACACACACTCTGTCCATCTCTCTCTTACACACTCCCTGTCCATCTCTCTCACACACACTCTGTCCATCTCTCTCTCTCACACACACTCTGTCCATCTCTCTCTCTCTCACACACACACTCTGTCAATCTCAATCAGACACACACTCTGTGCATCTCTCACACATACTCTGTCCATTTCTCTCTCACACAAACTCTATCCATCTCTTTCTCACACACCATGTCCATCTCTCTCTCACACACTCTGTCCATCTCTCTCTCACACACACACCCTGTCCATCTGTCTTACACACACCCGGTCCATCTCTCTCTCACACACTCTGTCCATCTCTCTCTCACACACACACTGTCCATTGCTCTCTCTCACACACACACTGTCCATCTCTCTCTCTTACAGACACTCCGTCCATCTCTCTCACACACATCCTGTCCATCTCTCTCTCTCACACACACACTCTGTCAATCTCTCTATCATACACTCTGTCCATCTCTCTCACACATACCCACCCTGTCCAACTCTCTCTCAGACACACCTTGTCCATCTCTCTGTCTCACACTCTGTCCATCTCTCTCTCACACACACACTCTGTCCATCTCTCTCTCTCACACACACACACAACCTGTCCATCTCTCTCTCTCTCACACACTCTATCCATCTCTCTCTCACACACCCTGTCCATCTCTCTCACCCACACACCCTGTCCATCTCTCTCACACACACCCTGTCCATCTCTCTCACACACACTCTGTCCATCTCTCTCTCTCTCACACACACACACACTCTGTCCATCTCTCTCTCTCTCTCTCTCTCACACACACCCGGTCCATCTCTCTCACACACACACTCTGTCCATCTCTCACACACACCCTGTCCATCTCTTTCTCACACACTCTGTCCATGTCTCTCTCACACACACTCTGTCCATCTCTCTCTCTCACACACACACACAACCTGTCCATCTCTCTCTCTCACACACACACACCGTGTCCAACTCTCTCTCACACACAACTTCTCCATCTCTCTCATTCATAAACACACCCTGTCCATCTCTCTCACACACTCTCACACACACCCTTTCGATCGTGCTCTCACACACTCAACCTGTCCATCTCTCTCTCTCTCTCTCACACACACTCTATCCATCTCTCTCTCACACACCTTGTCCATCTCTCTCTCTCTCTCACAAACACCCTGTCCATCTCTCTCTCACAAACACTCTCCTGTCCATCTCTCTCAGACACACCTTATCCATCTCTCTCAGACACACAGTCTGTCCATCTCTCTGTCTCACACAAACTGTGTCCATCTCTCTCACACACACCCTGTCCATCACTCTCTCTCTCTCTCTCTCTCTATCTCTCTCTCTCTCTTACACACACGCCCTGTCCATCTCATCGCTCTGACACAGGCACACTCTGCCCATCTCTCTCTCTCTCACACACACACTGTCCATCTCTCTCACACACACTCCATCCATCTCTCTCTCACACGCACTCTGTCAATCTCTCTCTCACATACACTCTGTCCATCTCTCTCTCACACACTTTGTCCATCTCTCTCTCACACACACTCTGTCCAACTCTCTCACACACACCCTGTCCGTCTCTCTCACACACACTCTGTCAATCTCTCTCTCACACACACTCAGTCCATCTCTCCCACACACACACCCTGTCCATCTCACTCTTTCTCTCACATACATCCTGTCCACCTCTCTCTCTCTCACACACACTCTATCCATCTGTCTTTCTCTCTCTCACACACGCACAATCTGTCCATCACTCTCTCTCTCTCGTTTACACACACACTCTGTCCATCTCTCTCTCTCTCTCTCACACGCACACTCTGTCCATCTCATCGCTCTGACACAGGCATACTCTGTCCATCACTCTCTCTCTCACACACACCCTGTCCATCTCTCTCGCACACACTCTGTCCATCTATCTCTCTCTCACACACCCTGTCCATCTCTCTCACACACACACTGTCCATCTCTCTCTCTCTCACAAACACTCTGTCCTTCTCTCTCTCACACACACACTCTGTCCATCTCTCTCACACACATGCTGTCCATTCCTCCCTCTCACACACACAACCTGTCCATCTCTCTCTCTCACACACTCTGTCCATTTCTGTCTCACACACACCCTGTCCATCTCTCTCTCACACAAACTCTGTCCATTTCTGTCTCACACACACCCTGTCCGTTCCTCTCTCACACACACTCTGTCCATCTCTCTCTCTCACACACACACCGTGTCCAACTCTCTGTCTCACACACAACTTGTCCATCTCTCTCACTCGTGAACACACTCTGTTCATCTCTCTCACACACACAATCTGTCCATCTCTCTCTCACACACACTCTGTCCATCTCTCTCTCACACACACACTCTGTCCATCTCTCTCTCTCACACACTCTGTCCATCTCTCTCACACACACCCTGTCCATCTCTCTCTCACACACACTCTGTCCATCTCTCTCACACACACACTGTCCATCTCTCTCTGTCACACTCACCCTGTCCATCTCTCTCTCACACACACTCTATTCATCTCTCTCTCACACACACTCTGTCCATCTCTCTCTCACACACACACTCTGTCCATCTCTCTCTCTCACACACTCTGTCCATCTCTCTCTCACACACACCCTGTCCATCTCTCTCTCACACACACTCTGTCCATCTCTCTCACACACACACTGTCCATCTCTCTCTGTCACACTCACCCTGTCCATCTCTCTCTCACACACACTCTATTCATCTCTCTCTCACACACACTCTATCCATCTCTCTCTCAGACACACCTTGTCCATCTCTCTCTCACACACACACCCTGTCCATCGCTCTCACACACACCCTTTCCATCTCTCTCTCACACACACTCTGTCCATCTCTCTCTTACACACTCCCTGTCCATCTCTCTCACACACACTCTGTCCATCTCTCTCTCTCACACACACTCTGACCATCTCTCTCGCTCTCACACACACACTCTGTCAATCTCAATCAGACACACACTCTGTGCATCTCTCACACATACTCTGTCCATTTCTCTCTCACACAAACTCTATCCATCTCTTTCTCACACACCATGTCCATCTCTCTCTCACACACTCTGTCCATCTCTCTCTCACACACACACCCTGTCCATCTGTCTTACACACACCCGGTCCATCTCTCTCTCACACACTCTGTCCATCTCTCTCTCACACACACACTGTCCATCGCTCTCTCTCACACACACACTGTCCATCTCTCTCTCTTACAGACACTCCGTCCATCTCTCTCACACACATCCTGTCCATCTCTCTCTCTCAGACACACACTCTGTCAATCTCTCTATCATACACTCTGTCCATCTCTCTCACACATACCCACCCTGTCCAACTCTCTCTCAGACACACCTTGTCCATCTCTCTGTCTCACACTCTGTCCATCTCTCTCTCACACACACACTCTGTCCATCTCTCTCTCTCACACACACACTCTGTCCATCTCTCTCTCTCACACACACACACAACCTGTCCATCTCTCTCTCTCTCACACACTCTATCCATCTCTCTCTCACACACCCTGTCCATCTCTCTCACACACACTCTGTCCATCTCTCTCTCTCTCACACACACACACACTCTGTCATCTATCTCTCTCTCTCTCTCTCACACACACCCGGTCCATCTCTCTCACACACACACTCTGTCCATTTCTGTCTCACACACACCCTGTCCGTCCCTCTCTCACACACACTCTGTCCATCTCTCTCTCTCTCACACACACCGTGTAGAACTCTCTCTCACACACAACTTGTCCATCTCTGTCACTCGTAAACACACTCTGTCCATCTCTCGCTCTCACACACTCTGTCCATCTCATTCTCACACACCCTGTCCATCTCTCTCACACACACACCCTGTCCATCCCTCTCTCACACACACCCTGTCCATCTCTCACTCACATACACCTTGTCCATCTCTCTCACACACACACCCTGTCGATTTCTCTCACACACACTCTGTCCATCTCTCCCTCACACACACCCTGTCCATCTCTCTCTCACACACACTCTGTCCATCTCTCTCTCTCACACAAACTCTGTCCATCTCTCTATCACACACACCTTGTCCATCTCTCTATCTCACACACCCTGTCCATCTCTCTCTCTCACACACACTCTGTCCATCTCTCTCACAAACACTCTGTCCTTCTCTCTCTCTCACACACACCCTGTCCATCTCTCTCACACACATGCTGTCCATCCCTCTCACTCACACACACCCTCTCCATCTCTCTCTCTCACACACACTCTGTCCATCTCTTTCTCACACACACCCTGTGCATCTCTCTCACACACCAACTCGATCCATCTCTCATACACTGTGTCAATCTCTCTCACACACACTCTGTCCATCTCTCTCTCTCACACACACTCTGTCCATCTCTCACACACACCCTGTCCATCTCTATCACACACAAGCTGTCCATCTCTCTCTCATACACACACTCTGTCCATCTCCGTCTCTCTCACTTACACACTCTGTCCATCTCTGTCACACACCCTGTGCATCTTTCTCTCACACACACTCTGTCCATCTCCCTCACACACACACACCCTGTCCATCTCTCTCTCTCACACACACCCTGTCCATCTCTCTCTCTCTCTCTCTCTCTCACACACTCAGTCCAATTTTCTCACACACACTCTGTCCATGTCCGTCACACACACACTGTCCATCTCTCTCTCCCACACACCCTGTCCATCTCTCTCTCTCACACACACCCTGTCCATTCCTCTCTCACACACTCCCTGTCCATCTCTCTCTCTCACACACACTCTGTCCATCTCTCTGTCACAAACACTTTGTCCACCTCTCTCACACACATAAACTCTGTCAATCCTTCTCTCGCACACACACTCTGTCCATCTCTCTCTCACACACACACCCTGTGCATCCCTCTCTCACACACACTCTGTCCATCTCTCTGTCACACACTCTGTCCATCTCTCTCACACACACACCTTGTCCATCTCTCTCTCACACACACTCTGTGCATCTCTCACACACACTCTGTCCATATCTCTCTCACACACAAACTGTATCCATCTATCTCTCACACACACCCTGTCCATCTCTCTCACACACACTCTGTCATTCTCTCTCACAGATACTGTCCATCTCTCTCTAACACACTCCCTGTCCATCTCTCTCTCTCACACACACTCAATCCATCTCTCTCTCACACACACTCTGTCCACCTCTCAGACACACCCTGTCCATCTCTCTCACACACACTCTGTCCATCTCTCTCTCTCTCACACACACACACACTCTGTCCATCTCTCTCTCTCTCTCTCTCTCACACACACCCGGTCCATCTCTCTCACACACACTCAGTCGATCTCTCTCTCACACACACACTCTGTCCATTTCTGTCTAACACACACCCTGTCCGTCCCTCTCTCACACACACTCTGTCCATCTCTCTCTCTCACACACACACCGTGTACAACTCTCTCTCACACACAACTTGTCCATCTCTCTCACTCGTAAACACACTCTGTCCATCTCTCTCTCTCACACACTCTGTCCATCTCATTCTCACACACCCTGTCCATCTCTCTCACACACACACCCTGTCCATCCCTCTCTCACACACACCCTGTCCATCTCTCACTCACACACACCTTGTCCATCTCTCTCACACACACACCCTGTCGATTTCTCTCACACACACTCTGTCCATCTCTCCCTCACACACACCCTGTCCATCTCTCTCTCACACACACTCTGTCCATCTCTCTCTCTCACACAAAATCTGTCCATCTCTATCACACACACCTTGTCCATCTCTCTATCTCACACACCCTGTCCATCTCTCTCTCTCACACACACTCTGTCCATCTCTCTCACAAACACTCTGTCCTTCTCTCTCTCTGACACACACCCTGTGCATCTCTCTCACACACCAACTCGATCCATCTCTCATACACTGTGTCAATCTCTCTCACACACACTCTGTCCATCTCTCTCTCTCTCACACACTCTGTCCATCTCTCTCTCTCACACAAACTCTGTCCATCTCTCTATAACACACACACCTTGTCCATCTCTCTATCTCACACACCCTGTCCATCTCCCTCTCTCACACACAATCTGTCCATCTCTCTCACACACACCCTGTCCATCTGTCTCTCTCACACACACTCTGTCCATCTCTCTCACAAACACTCTGTCCTTCTCTCTCTCACACACACACACACCCTCTCCATCTCTGTCACACACATGCTGTCCATCCCTCTCTCTCACACACACCTTGTCCATCTCTTTCTCTCACACACACTCTGTCCATCTCTCACACACACCCTGTCAATCTCTCTCACACACACTTTGTCCATCTCTCTCTCACACACACTCTGTCCATCTCTCTCTCGCACACACCCTGTCCATCTCTCACACACACCCTGTCCATCTCTCTCACACACACCCTGTCCATCACTCTCACACACACACTCTGTCAATCTCTCTCTCACACACACTCTGTCCATCTTTCTCTGTCTCTCTCACACACATCCTGTCCATCTCTCTCACACACACTCTGTCCATCTCTCTCTCACACACACGCTCAGTCCATCTCACTCTCACGCACACTCTGTCCATATCTCTCTTACACACTCCCTGTCCATCTCTCTTTCTCACACACACTCTGTCCATCTCTCTCTCTCACACACACTGTCCATCTCTCACACACACCCTGTCCATCTCTATCACACACAAGCTGTCCATCTCTCTCTCTCACACACACCCTGTCCATCTCTCTCTCTCACACACACTCTGTCCATCTCTCTGTCACAAACACTTTGTCCACCTCTCTCACACACATGAACTCTGTCAATCCTTCTCTCGCACACACACTCTGTCCATCTCTCTCTCTCACACACACACCCTGTGCATCCCTCTCTCACACACACCCTGTCCATCTCTCTGTCACACACTCTGTCCATCTCTCTCACACACACACTCTGTGCATCTCTCACACACACTCTGTCCATCTCTCTCTCCCACACAAACTCTATCCATCTATCTCTCACACATACCCTGTCCATCTCTCTCTCACACACACTCTGTCATTCTCTCTCACAGATACTGTCCATCTCTCTCTAACACACTCCCTGTCCATCTCTCTCTCTCACACACACTCAGTCCATCTCTCTCTCACACACACTCTGTCCATCTCTCAGACACACCCTGTCCATCTCTCTCACACACACCCTGTCCATCTCTCTCTCTCACACACACCCTGTCCATCTCTCTCTCTCTCTCTCTCACACACTCTGTCCAATTTTCTCACACACACTCTGTCCATGTCCGTCACACACACACTGTCCATCTCTCTCTCCCACACACCCCGTCCATCTGTCTCTCTCACACACACACTGTCCATTCCTCTCTCACACACTCCCTGTCCATCTCTCTCTCTCACACACACTCTGTCCATCTCTCTGTCACAAACACTTTGTCCACCTCTCTCACACACATAAACTCTGTCAATCCTTCTCTCGCACACACACTCTGTCCATCTCTCTCTCTCGCACACACACCCTGTGCATCCCTCTCTCACACACACCCTGTCCATCTCTCTGTCACGCACTCTGTCCATCTCTCTCACACACACACTCTGTGCATCTCTCACACACACTCTGTCCATCTCTCTCTCCCACACAAACTCTATCCATCTATCTCTCACACACACCCTGTCCATCTCTCTCTCTCACACACTCTGTCATTCTCTCTCACAGAAACTGTCCATCTCTCTCTTACACACTCCCTGTCCATCTCTCTCTCTCACACACACTCAGTCCATCTGTCTCTCACACACACTCTGTCCATCTCTCACACACACCCTGTCCATCTCTCTCTCACACACTCTGTCATTCTTTCTCACAGAAACTGTCCATCTCTCTCTTACACACTCCCTGTCCATCTCTCTCTCTCACACACACACTGTCCATCCCTCTCCCTCACACACCCTGTCCATCTCTTTCTCACACACCCTGTCCATCTCTCTCTCTCACACACACTCTGTCCATCTCCCTCTCACACACACCCTGTCCATCTCTCTCTCTAACACACACCCTGGTCACCTCTCTCTCACACACACACTGTGTCCATCTCTCTCACATACACTCTGTCCATCTCTCACACACATACTCTGTCCATCTCTCTCTCACACACACCCTATCCATCCCTCTCTCACACACACTATCCATCACTTTCTCACATTCATACACTGTCTTCCTCTCTCTCACACACACTCTGTCCATCTCCGTCTCTCTCACATACACACTCTGTCCATCTCTGTCACACACCCTGTGCATCTCTCTCTCACACACACTCTGTCAATCTCTCTCACAGAAACTGTCCATCTCTCTCTTACACACTCCCTGTCCATCTCTCTCTCTCACACAAACTCTGTCCATCTCTCTCTCTCACACACACTCTGTCCATCCCTCTCTCACACACACTCTGTCCATCTCTCTGTTACACACTCTGTCCATCTCTCTCACACACACACCTTGTCCATCTCTCTCTCACACACACTCTGTGCATCTCTCACACACCTCTGTCCATCTCTCTCTCCCACACAAACTGTATCCATCTATCTCTCACACATACCCTGTCCATCTCTCTCTCACACACACTCTGTCATTCTCTCTCACAGATACTGTCCATCTCTCTCTAACACACTCCCTGTCCATCTCTCTCTCTCACACACACTCAGTCCATCTCTCTCTCACACACACTCTGTCCATCTCTCAGACACACCCTGTCCATCTCTCTCACACACACCCTGTCCATCTCTCTCTCACACACACACCCTGTCCATCTCTCTCTCTCTCTCTCTCACACACTCTGTCCAATTTTCTCACACACACTCTGTCCATGTCCGTCACACACACACTGTCCATCTCTCTCTCCCACACACCCCGTCCATCTGTCTCTCTCACACACACACTGTCCATTCCTCTCTCACACACTCCCTGTCCATCTCTCTCTCTCACACACACTCTGTCCATCTCTCTGTCACAAACACTTTGTCCACCTCTCTCACACACATAAACTCTGTCAATCCTTCTCTCGCACACACACTCTGTCCATCTCTCTCTCTCACACACACACCCTGTGCATCCCTCTCTCACACACACCCTGTCCATCTCTCTGTCACACACTCTGTCCATCTCTCTCACACACACACTCTGTGCATCTCTCACACACACTCTGTCCATCTCTCTCTCCCACACAAACTCTATCCATCTATCTCTCACACACACCCTGTCCATCTCTCTCTCTCACACACACTCAGTCCATCTCTCTCTCACACACACTCTGTCCATCTCTCACACACACCCTGTCCATCTCTCTCTCACACACTCTGTCCATCTCTCTCTCACACACACACTGTCCATCGCTCTCTCTCACACACACACTGTCCATCTCTCTCTCTTACAGACACTCCGTCCATCTCTCTCACACACATCCTGTCCATCTCTCTCTCTCAGACACACACTCTGTCAATCTCTCTATCATACACTCTGTCCATCTCTCTCACACATACCCACCCTGTCCAACTCTCTCTCAGACACACCTTGTCCATCTCTCTGTCTCACACTCTGTCCATCTCTCTCTCACACACACACTCTGTCCATCTCTCTCTCTCACACACACACTCTGTCCATCTCTCTCTCTCACACACACACACAACCTGTCCATCTCTCTCTCTCTCACACACTCTATCCATCTCTCTCTCACACACCCTGTCCATCTCTCTCACACACACTCTGTCCATCTCTCTCTCTCTCACACACACACACACTCTGTCCATCTATCTCTCTCTCTCTCTCTCACACACACCCGGTCCATCTCTCTCACACACACACTCTGTCCATTTCTGTCTCACACACACCCTGTCCGTCCCTCTCTCACACACACTCTGTCCATCTCTCTCTCTCTCACACACACCGTGTAGAACTCTCTCTCACACACAACTTGTCCATCTCTGTCACTCGTAAACACACTCTGTCCATCTCTCGCTCTCACACACTCTGTCCATCTCATTCTCACACACCCTGTCCATCTCTCTCACACACACACCCTGTCCATCCCTCTCTCACACACACCCTGTCCATCTCTCACTCACATACACCTTGTCCATCTCTCTCACACACACACCCTGTCGATTTCTCTCACACACACTCTGTCCATCTCTCCCTCACACACACCCTGTCCATCTCTCTCTCACACACACTCTGTCCATCTCTCTCTCTCACACAAACTCTGTCCATCTCTCTATCACACACACCTTGTCCATCTCTCTATCTCACACACCCTGTCCATCTCTCTCTCTCACACACACTCTGTCCATCTCTCTCACAAACACTCTGTCCTTCTCTCTCTCTCACACACACCCTGTCCATCTCTCTCACACACATGCTGTCCATCCCTCTCACTCACACACACCCTCTCCATCTCTCTCTCTCACACACACTCTGTCCATCTCTTTCTCACACACACCCTGTGCATCTCTCTCACACACCAACTCGATCCATCTCTCATACACTGTGTCAATCTCTCTCACACACACTCTGTCCATCTCTCTCTCTCACACACACTCTGTCCATCTCTCACACACACCCTGTCCATCTCTATCACACACAAGCTGTCCATCTCTCTCTCATACACACACTCTGTCCATCTCCGTCTCTCTCACTTACACACTCTGTCCATCTCTGTCACACACCCTGTGCATCTTTCTCTCACACACACTCTGTCCATCTCCCTCACACACACACACCCTGTCCATCTCTCTCTCTCACACACACCCTGTCCATCTCTCTCTCTCTCTCTCTCTCTCACACACTCAGTCCAATTTTCTCACACACACTCTGTCCATGTCCGTCACACACACACTGTCCATCTCTCTCTCCCACACACCCTGTCCATCTCTCTCTCTCACACACACCCTGTCCATTCCTCTCTCACACACTCCCTGTCCATCTCTCTCTCTCACACACACTCTGTCCATCTCTCTGTCACAAACACTTTGTCCACCTCTCTCACACACATAAACTCTGTCAATCCTTCTCTCGCACACACACTCTGTCCATCTCTCTCTCACACACACACCCTGTGCATCCCTCTCTCACACACACTCTGTCCATCTCTCTGTCACACACTCTGTCCATCTCTCTCACACACACACCTTGTCCATCTCTCTCTCACACACACTCTGTGCATCTCTCACACACACTCTGTCCATATCTCTCTCACACACAAACTGTATCCATCTATCTCTCACACACACCCTGTCCATCTCTCTCTCACACACACTCTGTCATTCTCTCTCACAGATACTGTCCATCTCTCTCTAACACACTCCCTGTCCATCTCTCTCTCTCACACACACTCAATCCATCTCTCTCTCACACACACTCTGTCCACCTCTCAGACACACCCTGTCCATCTCTCTCACACACACTCTGTCCATCTCTCTCTCTCTCACACACACACACACTCTGTCCATCTCTCTCTCTCTCTCTCTCTCACACACACCCGGTCCATCTCTCTCACACACACTCAGTCGATCTCTCTCTCACACACACACTCTGTCCATTTCTGTCTAACACACACCCTGTCCGTCCCTCTCTCACACACACTCTGTCCATCTCTCTCTCTCACACACACACCGTGTACAACTCTCTCTCACACACAACTTGTTCATCTCTCTCACTCGTAAACACACTCTGTCCATCTCTCTCTCTCACACACTCTGTCCATCTCATTCTCACACACCCTGTCCATCTCTCTCACACACACACCCTGTCCATCCCTCTCTCACACACACCCTGTCCATCTCTCACTCACACACACCTTGTCCATCTCTCTCACACACACACCCTGTCGATTTCTCTCACACACACTCTGTCCATCTCTCCCTCACACACACCCTGTCCATCTCTCTCTCACACACACTCTGTCCATCTCTCTCTCTCACACAAAATCTGTCCATCTCTATCACACACACCTTGTCCATCTCTCTATCTCACACACCCTGTCCATCTCTCTCTCTCACACACACTCTGTCCATCTCTCTCACAAACACTCTGTCCTTCTCTCTCTCTGACACACACCCTGTGCATCTCTCTCACACACCAACTCGATCCATCTCTCATACACTGTGTCAATCTCTCTCACACACACTCTGTCCATCTCTCTCTCTCTCACACACTCTGTCCATCTCTCTCTCTCACACAAACTCTGTCCATCTCTCTATAACACACACCTTGTCCATCTCTCTATCTCACACACCCTGTCCATCTCCCTCTCTCACACACAATCTGTCCATCTCTCTCACACACACCCTGTCCATCTGTCTCTCTCACACACACTCTGTCCATCTCTCTCACAAACACTCTGTCCTTCTCTCTCTCACACACACACACCCTCTCCATCTCTGTCACACACATGCTGTCCATCCCTCTCTCTCACACACACCTTGTCCATCTCTTTCTCTCACACACACTCTGTCCATCTCTCACACACACCCTGTCAATCTCTCTCACACACACTTTGTCCATCTCTCTCTCACACACACTCTGTCCATCTCTCTCTCGCACACACCCTGTCCATCTCTCACACACACCCTGTCCATCTCTCTCACACACACCCTGTCCATCACTCTCACACACACACTCTGTCAATCTCTCTCTCACACACACTCTGTCCATCTTTCTCTGTCTCTCTCACACACATCCTGTCCATCTCTCTCACACACACTCTGTCCATCTCTCTCTCACACACACGCTCAGTCCATCTCACTCTCACGCACACTCTGTCCATATCTCTCTTACACACTCCCTGTCCATCTCTCTTTCTCACACACACTCTGTCCATCTCTCTCTCTCACA
>NW_027277275.1:0-29897 GCF_030028105.1 Mobula birostris | reverse complement strand
GAACTCATGCCCTGAAACTCAAGCCCTGAATCTCATGCCCTGAAACTCCTGCACTGAAACTCATGCCATGAATCTCATATCCTGAAACTCAAGCCCTGAATCACATGTCCTGAAACTCCTGCCCTGAAGCTCATGCCTGAAACTCATGCCCTGAATTTCCTGTCCTGAAACTCATGCCCTGAATCTCATGCCCTGAATCTCATGCCCTGAAACTCCTGCACTGAAACACCTGCCCTGAATCTCCTGCCCTGAAAATCATGCCCTGAATCTCAAGCCCTGAATCTCATGCTCTGAAACTCATGCCCTGAATCTCATGCCCTCAAGTTCCTGCACTGAAACTCATGCCCTGAATCTCATGACCTGAAACTCATGCCCTGAACCTCATGCCCTGAAACTCAAGCCCTGAATCTCATGCCCGGAATCTCATGCCCTAAATCACAATACCCTTAAACTCCTGCCCTGAAACTCATGCACTCAAACTCATGCCCTGAATCACATGCCCTAAAACTCCTGCCCTGAAACTCATGCCCTGAAACTCATGCCCTGAACCTCATGCCCTGAAACTCAAGCCCTGAATCTCATGCCCTGAAACTCATGCCCTAAATCACATACCCTAAAACTACTGCCCTGAAACTCATGCACTGAAACTCATGCCCTGAATCACATGCCGTAAAATTCCTGCCCTGAATCATCTGCCCAGAAAATCATGCCCTGAATTACATGCCCTGAAATACCTGCCCTGAATCTTATGCCCTGAAACTCATGCCCTGAATCTCATGCCCTGAATCTCATGCCCTAAAACTCCTGCCCTAAATCATCTGCCCAGAAACTCATGCCCTGAATTACATGCCCAGAAACTCATGCCCTGAATTACATGCCCTGAAATACCTGCCCTGAATCTCATGCCCTGAAACTCATGCCCTGAATCTCATGCCCTGAAACTCCTGCACTCAAACTCATGCCATGAATCTCATATCCTGAAACTCACGCCCTGAATTACATGCCCTGAAACTCCTGCCCTGAAACTCATGCCCTGAAACTCATGCCCTGAAACTCATGCCCTGAATCTCCTGTCCTAAAACTCATGCCCTGAATCTCATGCTCTGAATCTCATGCCCTGAAACTCCTGCACTGAAACACCTGCCCTGAATCTCCTGCCCTGAAAATCATACCCTGAATCTCATGCCCTGAATCTCATGCTCTGAAACTCATGCCCTAAATCACATACCCTGAAACTCCTGCCCTGAAACTCATGCACTCAAACTCGCGCCTGAATCACATGCACTAAAACTCCTGCCCTGAATCTCATGCCCTGAAACTCAAGCCCTGAATCTCATGCCCTGAAAATCATACCCTAAATCACATACCCTGAAACTACTGCCCTGAAACTCATGCACTGAAACTCATGCCCTGAATAACATGCCCTAAAATTCCTGCCCTGAATCATCTGCCCAGAAACTCATGCCCTGAATTACATGCCCTGAATCACATGCCCTAAAATTCCTGCCCTGAATCATCTGCCCAGAAACTCATGCCCTGAATCTCATGCCCTGAAACTCCTGCACTGAAACACCAGCCCTGAATCTCCTGCCTTAAAAATCATGCCCTGAATCTCATGCCCTGAATCTCATGCTCTGAATCTCGTGCACTGAATCTCATGCCCTCAAGTTCCTGCACTGAAACTCATGCCTGAATCTCATGCCCTGAAACTCATGCCCTGAACCTCATTCCCTGAAACTCAAGCCCTGAATCTCATGCCCTGAAACTCATGCCCTAAATCACATACCCTGAAAATCCTGCCCTGAAACTCATGCACTGAAACTCATGCCCTGAATCACATGCCCTAAAACTCATGCCCTGAATCATCTGCCCAGAAACTCGTGCCCTGAATTACATGTCCCTGAAATACCTGCCCTGAATCTCATGCCCTCAAACTCATGCCCTGAATCTCATGCCCTGAAACTCCTGCACTGAAACTCATGCCATGAATCTCATATCCTGAAACTCACGCCCTGAATTACATGCCCTGAAACTCCCTGCCCTGAAACTCATGCCCTGAAACTCATGCCCTGAATCTCCTGTCCTGAAACTCATGCCCTGAATCTCATGCCCTGAATCTCATGCCCTGAAACTCCTGCACTGAAAACACCTGCCCTGAATCTCCTCCCCTGAAAATCATGCCCAAAATCTCATGCCCTGAATCTCATGCTCTGAAACTCATGCCCTGAATCTCATGCCCTGAAACTCCTGCACTGAAACTCATGCCATGAATCTCATATCCTGAAACTCACGCCCTGAATCACATGCCCTGAAACTCCTGCCCTGAAACTCATGCCCTGAAACTCATGCCCTCAATTTCCTGTCCTGAAACTCATGCCCTGAATCTCATGCCCTGAAACTCCTGCACTGAAACACCTGCCCTGAATCTCCTGCCCTAAAAATCATGCCCTGAATCTCATGCCCTGAATCTCATGCTCTGAAACTCATGCCCTGAATCTCATGCCCTCAAGTTCCTGCACTGAAACTCATGCCCTGAATCTCATGAACTGAAACTCATGCCCTGAACCTCATGCCCTGAAACTCAAGCCCTGAATCTCATGCCCTGAAACTCCTGCACTGAAACTCATGCCATGAATCTCATATCCTGAAACTCAAGCCCTGAATCACATGTCCTGAAACTCCTGCCCTGAAGCTCATGCCCTGAAACTCATGCCCTGAATTTCCTGTCCTGAAACTCATGCCCTGAATCTCATGCCCTGAATCTCATGCCCTGAAACTCCTGCACTGAAACACCTGCCCTGAATCTCCTGCCCTGAAAATCATGCCCTGAATCTCAAGCCCTGAATCTCATGCTCTAAAACTCATGCCCTGAATCTCATGCCCTCAAGTTCCTGCACTGAAACTCATGCCCTGAATCTCATGACCTGAAACTCTTGCCCTGAACCTAATGCCCTGAAACTCAAGCCCTGAATCTCATGCCCGGAATCTCATGCCCTAAATCACATACCCTTAAACTCCTGCCCTGAAACTCATGCACTCAAACTCATGCCCTGAATCACATGCCCTAAAACTCCTGCCCTGAAACTCATGCCCTGAAACTCATGCCCTGAACCTCATGCCCTGAAACTCAAGCCCTGAATCTCATGCCCTGAAACTCATGCCCTAAATCACATACCCTAAAACTACTGCCCTGAAACTCATGCACTGAAACTCATGCCCTGAATCACATGCCCTAAAATTCCTGCCCTGAATCATCTGCCCAGAAAATCATGCCCTGAATTACATGCCCTGAAATACCTGCCCTGAATCTTTATGCCCTGAAACTCATGCCCTGAATCTCATGCCCTGAATATCATGCCCTAAAACTCCTGCCCTAAATCATCTGCCCAGAAACTCATGCCCTGAATTACATGCCCAGAAACTCATGCCCTGAATTACATGCCCTGAAATACCTGCCCTGAATCTCATGCCCTGAAACTCATGCCCTGAATCTCATGCCCTGAAACTCCTGCACTCAAACTCATGCCATGAATCTCATATCCTGAAACTCACGCCCTGAATTACATGCCCTGAAACTCCTGCCCTGAAACTCATGCCCTGAAACTCATGCCCTGAAACTCATGCCCTGAATCTCCTGTCCTAAAACTCATGCCCTGAATCTCATGCTCTGAATCTCATGCCCTGAAACTCCTGCACTGAAACACCTGCCCTGAATCTCCTGCCCTGAAAATCATACCCTGAATCTCATGCCCTGAATCTCATGCTCTGAAACTCATGCCCTAAATCACATACCCTGAAACTCCTGCCCTGAAACTCATGCACTCAAACTCGCGCCCTGAATCACATGCACTAAAACTCCTGCCCTGAATCTCATGCCCTGAAACTCAAGCCCTGAATCTCATGCCCTGAAAATCATACCCTAAATCACATACCCTGAAACTACTGCCCTGAAACTCATGCACTGAAACTCATGCCCTGAATAACATGCCCTAAAATTCCTGCCCTGAATCATCTGCCCAGAAACTCATGCCCTGAATTACATGCCCTGAATCACATGCCCTAAAATTCCTGCCCTGAATCATCTGCCCAGAAACTCATGCCCTGAATCTCATGCCCTGAAACTCCTGCACTGAAACACCAGCCCTGAATCTCCTGCCTTAAAAATCATGCCCTGAATCTCATGCCCTGAATCTCATGCTCTGAAACTCGTGCACTGAATCTCATGCCCTCAAGTTCCTGCACTGAAACTCATGCCCTGAATCTCATGCCCTGAAACTCATGCCCTGAACCTCATTCCCTGAAACTCAAGCCCTGAATCTCATGCCCTGAAACTCATGCCCTAAATCACATACCCTGAAAATCCTGCCCTGAAACTCATGCACTGAAACTCATGCCCTGAATCACATGCCCTAAAACTCATGCCCTGAATCATCTGCCCAGAAACTCGTGCCCTGAATTACATGTCCTGAAATACCTGCCCTGAATCTCATGCCCTCAAACTCATGCCCTGAATCTCATGCCCTGAAACTCCTGCACTGAAACTCATGCCATGAATCTCATATCCTGAAACTCACGCCCTGAATTACATGCCCTGAAACTCCTGCCCTGAAACTCATGCCCTGAAACTCATGCCCTTAAACTCATGCCCTGAATCTCCTGTCCTAAAACTCATGCCCTGAATCTCATGTCCTGAATCTCATGCCCTGAAACTCCTGCACTGAAACACCTGCCCTGAATCTCCTGCCCTGAAACTCATGCCCTGAATCTCATGCCCTGAATCTCATGCTCTGAAACTCGTGCACTGAATCTCATGACCTCAAGTTACTGCACTGAAACTCATGCCCTGAATCTCATGTCCTGAAACTCCTGCACTGAAACACCTGCCCTGAATCTCCTGCCTTGAAAATCATGACCTGAATCTCATGCCCTGAATCTCATGCTCTGAAACTCGTGCACTGAATCTCATGCCCTCAAGTTCCTGCACTGAAACTCAAGCCCTGAATCTCATGCCCTGAAACTCATGCCCTGAACCTCATGCCCTGAAACTCAAGCCCTGAATCTCATGCCCTGAAACTCATGCCCTAAATCACATACCCTGAAACTCCTGCCCTGAAACTCATGCACTGAAACTCATGCCTGAATCACATGCCCTAAAGCTCATGCCCTGAATCATCTGCCCAGAAACTCATGCCCTGAATTACATGCCCTGAAAAACCTGCCCTGAATCTCATGCCCTGAAACTCATGCCCTGAATCTCATGCCCAGAAACTCCTGCCCTCAAACTCATGCACTGAAACTCATGCCCTGAATTACATGCCCTGAAATACCTGCCCTGAATCTCATGCCCTGAAACTCATGCCCTTAATCTCATGCCCTGAAACTCCTGCGTTCAAACTCATGCACTGAAACTCATGCCCTGAATCTCATGCCTTGAAACTCCTGCCCTCAAACTCATGCTCTGAAACTCATGCCCTGAATCTCATGCCCTGAAACACCTGCACTGAATCTCATGCCCTGAATCTCGTGCCCTGAAACTCCTGCACTGAAACACCTGCCCTGAATCTCCTGCCCTGAAAATGAAGCCCTGAATCTCATGCCCTGAATCTCATGCCCTGAAACTCATGCCCTGAAACTCATGCCCTGAATCTCCTGTCCTGAAACTCATGCCCTGAATCTCATGCCCTGAATCTCATGCCCTGAAACTCCTGCACTGAAACACCTGCCCTGAATCTCCTGCCCTGAAAATCATGCCCTGAATCTCATGCCCTGAATCTCATGCTCTGAAACTCATGCCCTGAATCTCATGCCCTGAAACTCCTGCACTGAAACTCATGCCATGAATCTCATATCCTGAAACTCACGCCCTGAATCACATGCCCTGAAAATCCTGCCCTGAAACTCATGCCCTGAAACTCATGCCCTGAATTTCCTGTCCTGAAACTCATGCCCAGAATCTCATGCCCTGAATCTCATGCCCTGAAACTCCTGCACTGAAACACCTGCCCTGAATCTCCTGCCCTGAAAATCATGCCCTGAATCTCATGCCCTGAATCTCATGCTCTGAAACTCATGCCCTGAATCTCAACCCTCAAGTTCCTGCACCGAAACTCATGCCCGGAATCTCATGCCCTAAATCACATACCCTGAAACTCCTGCCCTGAAACTCATGCACTCAAACTCATGCCCTGAATCACATGCCCTAAAACTCCTGCCCTGAAACTCATGCCCAGAAAATCATGCCCTGAATTACATGCCCTGAAAGACCTGCCCTGAATCTCATGCCCTGAAACTCATGCCCTGAATCTCATGCCCTGAATCTCATGCCCTGAAACTCCTGCACTGAAATACCTGCCCTGAATCTTCTGCCTTGAAAATCATGCCCTGAATCTCATGCCCTGAATCTCATGCTCTGAAACTCGTGCACTGAATCTCATGCCCTCAAGTTCCTGCACTGAAACTCATGCCCTGAATCTCATGCCCTGAAACTCATGCCCTGAACCTCATGCCCTGAAACTCAAGCCCTGAATCTCATGCCCTGAAACTCATGCCCTAAATCACATACCCTGAAACTCCTGCCCTGAAACTCATGCACCTAAAATCATGCCCTGAATCACATGCCCTAAAACTCATGCCCTGTATCATCGGCCCAGAAATTCATGCCCTGAATTACATGCCCTGAAATACCTGCCCTGAATATCATGCCCTGAATCTCTTGCCCTAAATCACATACCCTGATACTCCTGCCCTGAAACTCATGCACTGAAACTCATGCCCTGAATCACATGCCCTGAATCATCTGCCCAGAAACTCATGCCCTGAATCTCATGCCCTGAAACTCCTGCTCTGAAACTCATGCACTGAAACTGATGCCCTGAATCACATGCCCTAAAACTCCTGCCCTGAATCATCTGCCCAGAAACTCATGCCCTGAATTACATGCCCTGAAATACCTGCCCTGAATCTCATGCCCTGAAACTCATGCCATGAATCTCATATCCTGAAACTCACGCCCTGAATTACATGCCCTGAAACTCCTGCCCTGAAACTCATGCCCTGAAACTCATGCCCTGCAACTCATGCCCTGAATCTCCTGTCCTAAAACTCATGCCCTGAATCTCATGCCCTGAATCTCATGCCCTGAAACTCCTGCACTGAAACACCAGCCCTGAATCTCCTGCCCTGAAACTCATGCCCTGAATCTCATGCCCTGAATCTCACGCTCTGAAACTCGTGCACTGAATCTCATGACCTCAAGTTCCAGCACTGAAACTCATGCCCTGAATCTCATGTCCTGAAACTCCTGCCCTGAATCACCTACCCTGAAACTCATGCCCTGAATCTCATGCCCTGAAACTCCTGCACTGAAACTCATGCCATGAATCTCAGATCCTGAAACTCACGCCCTGAATCACATGCCCTGAAACTCCTGCCCTGAAACTCATGCCCTGGAACTCATGCCCTGAAACTCATGCCCTGAATCTCCTGTCCTGAAACTCATGCCCTGAATCTCTTGCCCTGAATCTCATGCCCTGAAACTCCTGCACTGAGTCACTTGCCCTGAATCTCCTGCCCTGAAAATCATGCCCTGAATCTCATGCCCTGAATCTCATGCTCTGAAACTCATGCCCTGAATCTCATGCCCTCAAGTTCCTGGACTGAAACTCATGCCCTGAATCTCATGACCTGAAACTCATGCCCTGAACCTCATGCCCTGAAACTGAAGCCCTGAATCTCATGCCCTGAAACTAATGCCCTAAATCACATACCCTGAATCTCCTGCCCTGAAACTCATGCACTCAAACTCATGCCCTGAATCACATGCCCTAAAACTCCTGCCCTGAAACTCATGCCCTGAAACTCATGCCCTGAACCTCATGCCCTGAAACTCAAGCCCTGAATCTCATATCCTGAAACTCACGCCTTGAATCACATGCCCTGAAACTCCTGCCCTGAAACTCATGCCCTGAAACTCATGCCCTGAAACTCATGCCCTGAATCTCATGCCCTGAATCTCGTGCCCTGAAACTCCTGCACTGAAACACATGCCCTGAATCTCCTGCCCTGAAAATGAAGCCCTGAATCTCATGCCCTGAATCTCATGCCCTGAAACTCATGCCCTGAAACTCATGCCCTGAATCTCCTGTCCTGAAACTCATGCCCTGAATCTCATGCCCTGAATCTCATGCCCTGAAACTCCTGCACTGAAACACCTGCCCTGAATCTCCTGCCCTGAAAATCATGCCCTGAATCTCATGCCCTGAATCTCATGCTCTGAAACTCATGCCCTGAATCTCAAGCCCTGAATCTCATGCCCTGAAACTCATGCCCTACATCACATACCCTGAAACTCATGCCCTGAAACTCATGCACTGAAACTCATGCCCTGAATCACATGCCCTTAACTCATGCCCTGAATCATCTGCCCAGAAACTCATGCCCTGAATTACATGCCCTGAAATACCTGCCCTGAATCTCATGCCCTGAAACTCATGCCCTTAATCTCATGCCCTGAAACTCCTGCCCTCAAACTCATGCACTGAAACTCATGCCCTGAATCTCATGCCTTGAAACTCCTGCCCTCAAACTCATGCACTGAAACTCATGCCCTGAATCTCATGCCCTGAAACACCTGCATTGAAACTCATGCCATGAATCTCATATCCTGAAACTCACGCCTTGAATCACATGCCCTGAAACTCCTGCCCCGAAACTCATGCCCTGAAACTCATGCCCTGAAACTCATGCCCTGAATCTCATGCCCTGAATCTCGTGCCCTGAAACTCCTGCACTGAAACACCTGCCCTGAATCTCCTGCCCTGAAAATGAAGCCCTGAATCTCATGCCCTGAATCTCATGCCCTGAAACTCATGCCCTGAAACTCATGCCCTGAATCTCCTGTCCTGAAACTCATGCCCTGAATCTCATGCCCTGAATCTCATGCCCTGAAACTCCTGCACTGAAACACCTGCCCTGAATCTCCTGCCCTGAAACTCATGCCCTGAATCTCATGCCCTGAATCTCATGCCCTAAAACTCCTGCCCTAAATCATCTGCCCAGAAACTCATGCCCTGAATTACATGCCCAGAAACTCATGCCCTGAATTACATGCCCTGAAATACCTGCCCTGAATCTCATGCCCTGAAACTCATGCCCTGAATCTCATGCCCTGAAACTCCTGCACTCAAACTCATGCCATGAATCTCATATCCTGAAACTCACGCCCTGAATTACATGCCCTGAAACTCCTGCCCTGAAACTCATGCCCTGAAACTCATGCCCTGAAACTCATGCCCTGAATCTCCTGTCCTAAAACTCAGGCCCTGAATCTCATGCTCTGAATCTCATGCCCTGAAACTCCTGCACTGAAACACCTGCCCTGAATCTCCTGCCCTGAAAATCATACCCTGAATCTCATGCCCTGAATCTCATGCTCTGAAACTCATGCCCTAAATCACATACCCTGAAACTCCTGCCCTGAAACTCATGCACTCAAACTCGCGCCCTGAATCACATGCACTAAAACTCCTGCCCTGAATCTCATGCCCTGAAACTCAAGCCCTGAATCTCATGCCCTGAAAATCATACCCTAAATCACATACCCTGAAACTACTGCCCTGAAACTCATGCACTGAAACTCATGCCCTGAATAACATGCCCTAAAATTCCTGCCCTGAATCATCTGCCCAGAAACTCATGCCCTGAATTACATGCCCTGAATCACATGCCCTAAAATTCCTGCCCTGAATCATCTGCCCAGAAACTCATGCCCTGAATCTCATGCCCTGAAACTCCTGCACTGAAACACCAGCCCTGAATCTCCTGCCTTAAAAATCATGCCCTGAATCTCATGCCCTGAATCTCATGCTCTGAATCTCGTGCACTGAATCTCATGCCCTCAAGTTCCTGCACTGAAACTCATGCCCTGAATCTCATGCCCTGAAACTCATGCCCTGAACCTCATTCCCTGAAACTCAAGCCCTGAATCTCATGCCCTGAAACTCATGCCCTAAATCACATACCCTGAAAATCCTGCCCTGAAACTCATGCACTGAAACTCATGCCCTGAATCACATGCCCTAAAACTCATGCCCTGAATCATCTGCCCAGAAACTCGTGCCCTGAATTACATGTCCTGAAATACCTGCCCTGAATCTCATGCCCTCAAACTCATGCCCTGAATCTCATGCCCTGAAACTCCTGCACTGAAACTCATGCCATGAATCTCATATCCTGAAACTCACGCCCTGAATTACATGCCCTGAAACTCCTGCCCTGAAACTCATGCCCTGAAACTCATGCCCTGAATCTCCTGTCCTGAAACTCATGCCCTGAATCTCATGCCCTGAATCTCATGCCCTGAAACTCCTGCACTGAAACACCTGCCCTGAATCTCCTCCCCTGAAAATCATGCCCAAAATCTCATGCCCTGAATCTCATGCTCTGAAACTCATGCCCTGAATCTCATGCCCTGAAACTCCTGCACTGAAACTCATGCCATGAATCTCATATCCTGAAACTCACGCCCTGAATCACATGCCCTGAAACTCCTGCCCTGAAACTCATGCCCTGAAACTCATGCCCTCAATTTCCTGTCCTGAAACTCATGCCCTGAATCTCATGCCCTGAAACTCCTGCACTGAAACACCTGCCCTGAATCTCCTGCCCTAAAAATCATGCCCTGAATCTCATGCCCTGAATCTCATGCTCTGAAACTCATGCCCTGAATCTCATGCCCTCAAGTTCCTGCACTGAAACTCATGCCCTGAATCTCATGAACTGAAACTCATGCCCTGAACCTCATGCCCTGAAACTCAAGCCCTGAATCTCATGCCCTGAAACTCCTGCACTGAAACTCATGCCATGAATCTCATATCCTGAAACTCAAGCCCTGAATCACATGTCCTGAAACTCCTGCCCTGAAGCTCATGCCCTGAAACTCATGCCCTGAATTTCCTGTCCTGAAACTCATGCCCTGAATCTCATGCCCTGAATCTCATGCCCTGAAACTCCTGCACTGAAACACCTGCCCTGAATCTCCTGCCCTGAAAATCATGCCCTGAATCTCAAGCCCTGAATCTCATGCTCTAAAACTCATGCCCTGAATCTCATGCCCTCAAGTTCCTGCACTGAAACTCATGCCCTGAATCTCATGACCTGAAACTCTTGCCCTGAACCTAATGCCCTGAAACTCAAGCCCTGAATCTCATGCCCGGAATCTCATGCCCTAAATCACATACCCTTAAACTCCTGCCCTGAAACTCATGCACTCAAACTCATGCCCTGAATCACATGCCCTAAAACTCCTGCCCTGAAACTCATGCCCTGAAACTCATGCCCTGAACCTCATGCCCTGAAACTCAAGCCCTGAATCTCATGCCCTGAAACTCATGCCCTAAATCACATACCCTAAAACTACTGCCCTGAAACTCATGCACTGAAACTCATGCCCTGAATCACATGCCCTAAAATTCCTGCCCTGAATCATCTGCCCAGAAAATCATGCCCTGAATTACATGCCCTGAAATACCTGCCCTGAATCTTATGCCCTGAAACTCATGCCCTGAATCTCATGCCCTGAATATCATGCCCTAAAACTCCTGCCCTAAATCATCTGCCCAGAAACTCATGCCCTGAATTACATGCCCAGAAACTCATGCCCTGAATTACATGCCCTGAAATACCTGCCCTGAATCTCATGCCCTGAAACTCATGCCCTGAATCTCATGCCCTGAAACTCCTGCACTCAAACTCATGCCATGAATCTCATATCCTGAAACTCACGCCCTGAATTACATGCCCTGAAACTCCTGCCCTGAAACTCATGCCCTGAAACTCATGCCCTGAAACTCATGCCCTGAATCTCCTGTCCTAAAACTCATGCCCTGAATCTCATGCTCTGAATCTCATGCCCTGAAACTCCTGCACTGAAACACCTGCCCTGAATCTCCTGCCCTGAAAATCATACCCTGAATCTCATGCCCTGAATCTCATGCTCTGAAACTCATGCCCTAAATCACATACCCTGAAACTCCTGCCCTGAAACTCATGCACTCAAACTCGTGCCCTGAATCACATGCACTAAAACTCCTGCCCTGAATCTCATGCCCTGAAACTCAAGCCCTGAATCTCATGCCCTGAAAATCATACCCTAAATCACATACCCTGAAACTACTGCCCTGAAACTCATGCACTGAAACTCATGCCCTGAATAACATGCCCTAAAATTCCTGCCCTGAATCATCTGCCCAGAAACTCATGCCCTGAATTACATGCCCTGAATCACATGCCCTAAAATTCCTGCCCTGAATCATCTGCCCAGAAACTCATGCCCTGAATCTCATGCCCTGAAACTCCTGCACTGAAACACCAGCCCTGAATCTCCTGCCTTAAAAATCATGCCCTGAATCTCATGCCCTGAATCTCATGCTCTGAAACTCGTGCACTGAATCTCATGCCCTCAAGTTCCTGCACTGAAACTCATGCCCTGAATCTCATGCCCTGAAACTCATGCCCTGAACCTCATTCCCTGAAACTCAAGCCCTGAATCTCATGCCCTGAAACTCATGCCCTAAATCACATACCCTGAAAATCCTGCCCTGAAACTCATGCACTGAAACTCATGCCCTGAATCACATGCCCTAAAACTCATGCCCTGAATCATCTGCCCAGAAACTCGTGCCCTGAATTACATGTCCTGAAATACCTGCCCTGAATCTCATGCCCTCAAACTCATGCCCTGAATCTCATGCCCTGAAACTCCTGCACTGAAACTCATGCCATGAATCTCATATCCTGAAACTCACGCCCTGAATTACATGCCCTGAAACTCCTGCCCTGAAACTCATGCCCTGAAACTCATGCCCTTAAACTCATGCCCTGAATCTCCTGTCCTAAAACTCATGCCCTGAATCTCATGTCCTGAATCTCATGCCCTGAAACTCCTGCACTGAAACACCTGCCCTGAATCTCCTGCCCTGAAACTCATGCCCTGAATCTCATGCCCTGAATCTCATGCTCTGAAACTCGTGCACTGAATCTCATGACCTCAAGTTACTGCACTGAAACTCATGCCCTGAATCTCATGTCCTGAAACTCCTGCACTGAAACACCTGCCCTGAATCTCCTGCCTTGAAAATCATGACCTGAATCTCATGCCCTGAATCTCATGCTCTGAAACTCGTGCACTGAATCTCATGCCCTCAAGTTCCTGCACTGAAACTCAAGCCCTGAATCTCATGCCCTGAAACTCATGCCCTGAACCTCATGCCCTGAAACTCAAGCCCTGAATCTCATGCCCTGAAACTCATGCCCTAAATCACATACCCTGAAACTCCTGCCCTGAAACTCATGCACTGAAACTCATGCCTGAATCACATGCCCTAAAGCTCATGCCCTGAATCATCTGCCCAGAAACTCATGCCCTGAATTACATGCCCTGAAAAACCTGCCCTGAATCTCATGCCCTGAAACTCATGCCCTGAATCTCATGCCCAGAAACTCCTGCCCTCAAACTCATGCACTGAAACTCATGCCCTGAATTACATGCCCTGAAATACCTGCCCTGAATCTCATGCCCTGAAACTCATGCCCTTAATCTCATGCCCTGAAACTCCTGCGTTCAAACTCATGCACTGAAACTCATGCCCTGAATCTCATGCCTTGAAACTCCTGCCCTCAAACTCATGCTCTGAAACTCATGCCCTGAATCTCATGCCCTGAAACACCTGCACTGAATCTCATGTCCTGAATCTCGTGCCCTGAAACTCCTGCACTGAAACACCTGCCCTGAATCTCCTGCCCTGAAAATGAAGCCCTGAATCTCATGCCCTGAATCTCATGCCCTGAAACTCATGCCCTGAAACTCATGCCCTGAATCTCCTGTCCTGAAACTCATGCCCTGAATCTCATGCCCTGAATCTCATGCCCTGAAACTCCTGCACTGAAACACCTGCCCTGAATCTCCTGCCCTGAAAATCATGCCCTGAATCTCATGCCCTGAATCTCATGCTCTGAAACTCATGCCCTGAATCTCATGCCCTGAAACTCCTGCACTGAAACTCATGCCATGAATCTCATATCCTGAAACTCACGCCCTGAATCACATGCCCTGAAAATCCTGCCCTGAAACTCATGCCCTGAAACTCATGCCCTGAATTTCCTGTCCTGAAACTCATGCCCAGAATCTCATGCCCTGAATCTCATGCCCTGAAACTCCTGCACTGAAACACCTGCCCTGAATCTCCTGCCCTGAAAATCATGCCCTGAATCTCATGCCCTGAATCTCATGCTCTGAAACTCATGCCCTGAATCTCAACCCTCAAGTTCCTGCACCGAAACTCATGCCCGGAATCTCATGCCCTAAATCACATACCCTGAAACTCCTGCCCTGAAACTCATGCACTCAAACTCATGCCCTGAATCACATGCCCTAAAACTCCTGCCCTGAAACTCATGCCCAGAAAATCATGCCCTGAATTACATGCCCTGAAAGACCTGCCCTGAATCTCATGCCCTGAAACTCATGCCCTGAATCTCATGCCCTGAATCTCATGCCCTGAAACTCCTGCACTGAAATACCTGCCCTGAATCTTCTGCCTTGAAAATCATGCCCTGAATCTCATGCCCTGAATCTCATGCTCTGAAACTCGTGCACTGAATCTCATGCCCTCAAGTTCCTGCACTGAAACTCATGCCCTGAATCTCATGCCCTGAAACTCATGCCCTGAACCTCATGCCCTGAAACTCAAGCCCTGAATCTCATGCCCTGAAACTCATGCCCTAAATCACATACCCTGAAACTCCTGCCCTGAAACTCATGCACCTAAAATCATGCCCTGAATCACATGCCCTAAAACTCATGCCCTGTATCATCGGCCCAGAAATTCATGCCCTGAATTACATGCCCTGAAATACCTGCCCTGAATATCATGCCCTGAATCTCTTGCCCTAAATCACATACCCTGATACTCCTGCCCTGAAACTCATGCACTGAAACTCATGCCCTGAATCACATGCCCTGAATCATCTGCCCAGAAACTCATGCCCTGAATCTCATGCCCTGAAACTCCTGCTCTGAAACTCATGCACTGAAACTGATGCCCTGAATCACATGCCCTAAAACTCCTGCCCTGAATCATCTGCCCAGAAACTCATGCCCTGAATTACATGCCCTGAAATACCTGCCCTGAATCTCATGCCCTGAAACTCATGCCATGAATCTCATATCCTGAAACTCACGCCCTGAATTACATGCCCTGAAACTCCTGCCCTGAAACTCATGCCCTGAAACTCATGCCCTGCAACTCATGCCCTGAATCTCCTGTCCTAAAACTCATGCCCTGAATCTCATGCCCTGAATCTCATGCTCTGAAACTCGTGCACTGAATCTCATGCCCTCAAGTTCCTGCACTGAAACTCATGCCCTGAATCTCATGCCCTGAAACTCATGCCCTGAACCTCATTCCCTGAAACTCAAGCCCTGAATCTCATGCCCTGAAACTCATGCCCTAAATCACATACCCTGAAAATCCTGCCCTGAAACTCATGCACTGAAACTCATGCCCTGAATCACATGCCCTAAAACTCATGCCCTGAATCATCTGCCCAGAAACTCGTGCCCTGAATTACATGTCCTGAAATACCTGCCCTGAATCTCATGCCCTCAAACTCATGCCCTGAATCTCATGCCCTGAAACTCCTGCACTGAAACTCATGCCATGAATCTCATATCCTGAAACTCACGCCCTGAATTACATGCCCTGAAACTCCTGCCCTGAAACTCATGCCCTGAAACTCATGCCCTTAAACTCATGCCCTGAATCTCCTGTCCTAAAACTCATGCCCTGAATCTCATGTCCTGAATCTCATGCCCTGAAACTCCTGCACTGAAACACCTGCCCTGAATCTCCTGCCCTGAAACTCATGCCCTGAATCTCATGCCCTGAATCTCATGCTCTGAAACTCGTGCACTGAATCTCATGACCTCAAGTTACTGCACTGAAACTCATGCCCTGAATCTCATGTCCTGAAACTCCTGCACTGAAACACCTGCCCTGAATCTCCTGCCTTGAAAATCATGACCTGAATCTCATGCCCTGAATCTCATGCTCTGAAACTCGTGCACTGAATCTCATGCCCTCAAGTTCCTGCACTGAAACTCAAGCCCTGAATCTCATGCCCTGAAACTCATGCCCTGAACCTCATGCCCTGAAACTCAAGCCCTGAATCTCATGCCCTGAAACTCATGCCCTAAATCACATACCCTGAAACTCCTGCCCTGAAACTCATGCACTGAAACTCATGCCCGAATCACATGCCCTAAAGCTCATGCCCTGAATCATCTGCCCAGAAACTCATGCCCTGAATTACATGCCCTGAAAAACCTGCCCTGAATCTCATGCCCTGAAACTCATGCCCTGAATCTCATGCCCAGAAACTCCTGCCCTCAAACTCATGCACTGAAACTCATGCCCTGAATTACATGCCCTGAAATACCTGCCCTGAATCTCATGCCCTGAAACTCATGCCCTTAATCTCATGCCCTGAAACTCCTGCGTTCAAACTCATGCACTGAAACTCATGCCCTGAATCTCATGCCTTGAAACTCCTGCCCTCAAACTCATGCTCTGAAACTCATGCCCTGAATCTCATGCCCTGAAACACCTGCACTGAATCTCATGCCCTGAATCTCGTGCCCTGAAACTCCTGCACTGAAACACCTGCCCTGAATCTCCTGCCCTGAAAATGAAGCCCTGAATCTCATGCCCTGAATCTCATGCCCTGAAACTCATGCCCTGAAACTCATGCCCTGAATCTCCTGTCCTGAAACTCATGCCCTGAATCTCATGCCCTGAATCTCATGCCCTGAAACTCCTGCACTGAAACACCTGCCCTGAATCTCCTGCCCTGAAAATCATGCCCTGAATCTCATGCCCTGAATCTCATGCTCTGAAACTCATGCCCTGAATCTCATGCCCTGAAACTCCTGCACTGAAACTCATGCCATGAATCTCATATCCTGAAACTCACGCCCTGAATCACATGCCCTGAAAATCCTGCCCTGAAACTCATGCCCTGAAACTCATGCCCTGAATTTCCTGTCCTGAAACTCATGCCCAGAATCTCATGCCCTGAATCTCATGCCTTGAAACTCCTGCACTGAAACACCTGCCCTGAATCTCCTGCCCTGAAAATCATGCCCTGAATCTCATGCCCTGAATCTCATGCTCTGAAACTCATGCCCTGAATCTCAACCCTCAAGTTCCTGCACCGAAACTCATGCCCGGAATCTCATGCCCTAAATCACATACCCTGAAACTCCTGCCCTGAAACTCATGCACTCAAACTCATGCCCTGAATCACATGCCCTAAAACTCCTGCCCTGAAACTCATGCCCAGAAAATCATGCCCTGAATTACATGCCCTGAAAGACCTGCCCTGAATCTCATGCCCTGAAACTCATGCCCTGAATCTCATGCCCTGAATCTCATGCCCTGAAACTCCTGCACTGAAATACCTGCCCTGAATCTTCTGCCTTGAAAATCATGCCCTGAATCTCATGCCCTGAATCTCATGCTCTGAAACTCGTGCACTGAATCTCATGCCCTCAAGTTCCTGCACTGAAACTCATGCCCTGAATCTCATGCCCTGAAACTCATGCCCTGAACCTCATGCCCTGAAACTCAAGCCCTGAATCTCATGCCCTGAAACTCATGCCCTAAATCACATACCCTGAAACTCCTGCCCTGAAACTCATGCACCTAAAATCATGCCCTGAATCACATGCCCTAAAACTCATGCCCTGTATCATCGGCCCAGAAATTCATGCCCTGAATTACATGCCCTGAAATACCTGCCCTGAATATCATGCCCTGAATCTCTTGCCCTAAATCACATACCCTGATACTCCTGCCCTGAAACTCATGCACTGAAACTCATGCACTGAATCACATGCCCTGAATCATCTGCCCAGAAACTCATGCCCTGAATCTCATGCCCTGAAACTCCTGCTCTGAAACTCATGCACTGAAACTGATGCCCTGAATCACATGCCCTAAAACTCCTGCCCTGAATCATCTGCCCAGAAACTCATGCCCTGAATTACATGCCCTGAAATACCTGCCCTGAATCTCATGCCCTGAAACTCATGCCATGAATCTCATATCCTGAAACTCACGCCCTGAATTACATGCCCTGAAACTCCTGCCCTGAAACTCATGCCCTGAAACTCATGCCCTGCAACTCATGCCCTGAATCTCCTGTCCTAAAACTCATGCCCTGAATCTCATGCCCTGAATCTCATGCCCTGAAACTCCTGCACTGAAACACCAGCCCTGAATCTCCTGCCCTGAAACTCATGCCCTGAATCTCATGCCCTGAATCTCACGCTCTGAAACTCGTGCACTGAATCTCATGACCTCAAGTTCCAGCACTGAAACTCATGCCCTGAATCTCATGTCCTGAAACTCCTGCCCTGAATCACCTACCCTGAAACTCATGCCCTGAATCTCATGCCCTGAAACTCCTGCACTGAAACTCATGCCATGAATCTCAGATCCTGAAACTCACGCCCTGAATCACATGCCCTGAAACTCCTGCCCTGAAACTCATGCCCTGGAACTCATGCCCTGAAACTCATGCCCTGAATCTCCTGTCCTGAAACTCATGCCCTGAATCTCTTGCCCTGAATCTCATGCCCTGAAACTCCTGCACTGAGTCACTTGCCCTGAATCTCCTGCCCTGAAAATCATGCCCTGAATCTCATGCCCTGAATCTCATGCTCTGAAACTCATGCCCTGAATCTCATGCCCTCAAGTTCCTGGACTGAAACTCATGCCCTGAATCTCATGACCTGAAACTCATGCCCTGAACCTCATGCCCTGAAACTGAAGCCCTGAATCTCATGCCCTGAAACTAATGCCCTAAATCACATACCCTGAATCTCCTGCCCTGAAACTCATGCACTCAAACTCATGCCCTGAATCACATGCCCTAAAACTCCTGCCCTGAAACTCATGCCCTGAAACTCATGCCCTGAACCTCATGCCCTGAAACTCAAGCCCTGAATCTCATATCCTGAAACTCACGCCTTGAATCACATGCCCTGAAACTCCTGCCCTGAAACTCATGCCCTGAAACTCATGCCCTGAAACTCATGCCCTGAATCTCATGCCCTGAATCTCGTGCCCTGAAACTCCTGCACTGAAACACATGCCCTGAATCTCCTGCCCTGAAAATGAAGCCCTGAATCTCATGCCCTGAATCTCATGCCCTGAAACTCATGCCCTGAAACTCATGCCCTGAATCTCCTGTCCTGAAACTCATGCCCTGAATCTCATGCCCTGAATCTCATGCCCTGAAACTCATGCCCTACATCACATACCCTGAAACTCCTGCCCTGAAACTCATGCACTGAAACTCATGCCCTGAATCACATGCCCTAAAACTTATGCCCTGAATCATCTGCCCAGAAACTCATGCCCTGAATTACATGCCCTGAAATACCTGCCCTGAATCTCATGCCCTGAAACTCATGCCCTTAATCTCATGCCCTGAAACTCCTGCCCTCAAACTCATGCTCTGAAACTCATGACCTGAATCTCATGCCCTGAAACTCCTGTACTGAAACTCATGCCATGAATCTCATATCCTGAAACTCACGCCCTGAATCACATGCCCTGAAACTCCTGCCCTGAAACTCATGCCCTGAAACTCATGCACTGAATTTCCTGTCCTGAAACTCATGCCCTGAATCTCATGCCCTGAATCTCATGCCCTGAAACTCCTGCACTGAAACACCTGCCCTGAATCTCCTGCCCTGAAAATCATGCCCTGAATCTCATGCCCTGAATCTCATGCTCTGAAACTCATGCCCTGAATCTCATGCCCTCAAGTTCCTGCACCGAAACTCATGCCCTGAATCTCATGACCTGAAACTCATGCCCTGAACCTCATGCCCTGAAACTCAAGCCCTGAATCTCATGCCCGGAATCTCATGCCCTAAATCACATACCCTGAAACTCCTGCCCTGAAACTCATGCACTCAAACTCATGCCCTGAATCACATGCCCTAAAACTCATGCCCTGAATCATCGGCCCAGAAATTCATGCCCTGAATTACATGCCCTGAAATACCTGCCCTGAATATCATGCCCTGAATCTCTGGCCCTAAATCACATACCCTGAAACTCCTGCCCTGAAACTCATGCACTGAAACTCATGCCCTGAATCACATGCCCTAAAACTCCTGCCCTGAATCATCTGCCCAGAAACTCATGCCCTGAATCTCATGCCCTGAAACTCCTGCTCTGAAACTCATGCACTGAAACTGATGCCCTGAATCACATGCCCTAAAACTCGTGCCCTGAAACTCCTGCACTGAAACACCTGCCCTGAATCTCATGCCCTGAATCTCATGCCCTGAATCTCATGCCCTGAATCTCATGCCCTGAAACTCATGCCCTGAAACTCATGCCCTGAATCTCCTGTCCTGAAACTCATGCCCTGAATTTCATGCCCTGAATCACATGCCCTGAAACTCCTGCACTGAAACACCTGCCCTGAATCTCCTGCCCTGAAAATCATGCCCTGAATCTCATGCCCTGAATCTCATGCTCTGAAACTCATGCCCTGAATCTCATGCCCTGAAACTCCTGCACTGAAACTCATGCCATGAATCTCATATCCTGAAACTCACGCCCTGAATCACATGCCCTGAAACTCCTGCCCTGAAACTCATGCCCTGAATTTCCTGTCCTGAAAATTATGCCCTGAATCTCACGCCCTGAAACTCCTGCACTGAAACACCTGCCCTGAATCTCCTGCCCTGAAAATCATGCCCTGAATCTCAAGCCCTGAATCTCATGCTCTGAAACTCATGCCCTGAA
Source organism: Mobula birostris (assembly GCF_030028105.1). Taxonomy (NCBI): domain Eukaryota; kingdom Metazoa; phylum Chordata; class Chondrichthyes; order Myliobatiformes; family Myliobatidae; genus Mobula; species Mobula birostris. Next base: position 9,012 of record NW_027277275.1, on the reverse strand, counting down.
TCTCATGCCCTCAAGTTCCTGCACTGAAACTCATGCCCTGAATCATCGGCCCAGAAATTCATGCCCTGAATTACATGCCCTGAAATACCTGCCCTGAATATCATGCCCTGAATCTCTTGCCCTAAATCACATACCCTGAAACTCCTGCCCTGAAACTCATGCACTGAAACTCATGCCCTGAATCACATGCCCTAAAACTCCTGCCCTGAATCATCTGCCCAGAAACTCATGCCCTGAATCTCATGCCCTGAAACTCCTGCTCTGAAACTCATGCACTGAAACTGATGCCCTGAATCACATGCCCTAAAACTCGTGCCCTGAAACTCCTGCACTGAAACACCTGCCCTGAATCTCATGCCCTGAATCTCATGCCCTGAATCTCATGCCCTGAATCTCATGCCCTGAAACTCATGCCCTGAAACTCATGCCCTGAATCTCCTGTCCTGAAACTCATGCCCTGAATTTCATGCCCTGAATCACATGCCCTGAAACTCCTGCACTGAAACACCTGCCCTGAATCTCCTGCCCTGAAAATCATGCCCTGAATCTCATGCCCTGAATCTCATGCTCTGAAACTCATGCCCTGAATCTCATGCCCTGAAACTCCTGCACTGAAACTCATGCCATGAATCTCATATCCTGAAACTCACGCCCTGAATCACATGCCCTGAAACTCCTGCCCTGAAACTCATGCCCTGAATTTCCTGTCCTGAAAATTATGCCCTGAATCTCACGCCCTGAAACTCCTGCACTGAAACACCTGCCCTGAATCTCCTGCCCTGAAAATCATGCCCTGAATCTCAAGCCCTGAATCTCATGCTCTGAAACTCATGCCCTGAATCTCATGCCCTCAAGTTCCTGCACTGAAACTCATGCCCTGAATCTCATGACCTGAAACTCATGCCCTGAACCTCATGCCATGAAACTCAAGCCCTGAATCTCATGCCCGGAATCTCATGCCCTAAATCACATACCCTGAAACTCCTGCCCTGAAACTCATGCACTCAAACTCATGCCCTGAATCACATGCCCTAAAACTCCTGCCCTGAAACTCATGCCCTGAAACTCATGCCCTGAACCTCATGCCCTGAAACTCAAGCCCTGAATCTCATGCCCTGAAACTCATGCCCTAAATCACATACCCTGAAACTACTGCCCTGAAACTCATGCACTGAAACTCATGCCCTGAATAACATGCCCTAAAATTCCTGCCCTGAATCATCTGCCCAGAAAATCATGCCCTGAATTACATGCCCTGAAATACCTGCCCTGAATCTCATGCCCTGAAACTCATGCCCTGAATCTCATGCCCTGAATCTCATGCCCTGAAACTCATGCCCTGAATCTCATGCCCTGAAACTCCTGCACTCAAACTCATGCCATGAATCTCATATCCTGAAACTCACGCCCTGAATTACATGCCCTGAAACTCCTGCCCTGAAACTCATGCCCTGAAACTCATGCCCTGAATCTCCTGTCCTAAAACTCATGCCCTGAATCTCATGCTCTGAATCTCATGCCCTGAAACTCCTGCACTGAAACACCTGCCCTGAATCTCCTGCCCTGAAAATCATACCCTGAATCTCATGCCCTGAATCTCATGCTCTGAAACTCATGCCCTAAATCACATACCCTGAAACTCCTGCCCTGAAACTCATGCACTCAAACTCGTGCCCTGAATCACATGCCCTAAAACTCCTGCCCTGAATCTCATGCCCTGAAACTCATACCCTAAATCACATACCCTGAAACTACTGCCCTGAACCTCATGCCCTGAAACTCAAGCCCTGAATCTCATGCCCTGAAACTCATACCCTAAATCACATACCCTGAAATTACTGCCCTGAACCTCATGCCCTGAAACTCATGCCCTGAATCTCATGCCCTGAAACTCCTGCACTCAAACTCATGCCATGAATCTCATATCCTGAAACTCACGCCCTGAATTACATGCCCTGAAACTCCTGCCCTGAAACTCATGCCCTGAAACTCATGCCCTGAATCTCCTGTCCTAAAACTCATGCCCTGAATCTCATGCTCTGAATCTCATGCCCTGAAACTCCTGCACTGAAACACTTGCCCTGAATCTCCTGCCCTGAAAATCATACCCTGAATTACATGCCCTGAAATACCTGCCCTGAATCTCATGCCCTGAAACTCATGCCCTGAATCTCATGCCCTGAAACTCCTGCACTCAAACTCATGCCATGAATCTCATATCCTGAAACTCACGCCCTGAATTACATGCCCTGAAACTCCTGCCCTGAAACTCATGCCCTGAAACTCATGCCCTGAAACTCATGCCCTGAATTTCCTGTCCTAAAACTCATGCCCTGAATCTCATGCTCTGAATCTCATGCCCTGAAACTCCTGCACTGAAACACCTGCCCTGAATCTCCTTATCTGAAAATCATACCCTGAATCTCATGCCCTGAATCTCATGCTCTGAAACTCATGCCCTAAATCACATACCCTGAAACTCCTGCCCTGAAACTCATGCACTCAAACTCGTGCCCTGAATCACATGCGCTAAAACTCCTGCCCTGAATCTCATGCCCTGAAACTCAAGCCCTGAATCTCATGCCCTGAAACTCATACCCTAAATCACATACCCTGAAACTACTGCCCAGAAACTCATGCACTGAAACTCATGCCCTGAATCACATGCCCTAAAACTCATGCCCTGAATCATCTGCCCAGAAACTCATGCCCTGAATTACATGCCCTGAAATACCTGCCCTGAATCTCATGCCCTGAAACTCATGCCCTGAAACTCATGCCCTGAAACTCCTGCACTGAAACTCATGCCATGAATCTCATATCCTGAAACTCACGCCCTGAATTACATGCCCTGAAACTCCTGCCCTGAAACTCATGCCCTGAAACTCATGCCCTGAAACTCATGCCCTGAATCTCCTGTCCTAAAACTCATGCCCTGAATCTCATGTCCTGAATCTCATGCCCTGCAACTCCTGCACTGAAACACCTGCCCTGAATCTCCTGACCTGAAACTCATGCCCTTAATCTCATGCCCTGAATCTCACGCTCTGAAACTCGTGCACTGAATCTCATGACCTCAAGTTACTGCACTGAAACTCATGCCCTGAATCTCATGTCCTGAAACTCCTGCACTGAAACACCTGCCCTGAATCTCCTGCCTTGAAAATCATGACCTGAATCTCATGCCCTGAATCTCATGCTCTGAAACTCGTACACTGAATCTCATGCCCTCAAGTTCCTGCACTGAAACTCAAACCCTGAATCTCATGCCCTGAAACTCATGCCCTGAACCTCATGCCCTGAAACTCAAGCCCTGAATCTCATGCCCTGAAACTCATGCCCTAAATCACATACCCTGAAACTCCTGCCCTGAAACTCATGCACTGAAACTCATGCCCTGAATCACATGCCCTAAAACTCATGCCCTGAATCATCTGCCCAGAAACTCATGCCCTGAATTACATGCCCTGAAATACCTGCCCTGAATCTCATGCCCTGAAACTCATGCCCTGAATCTCATGCCCAGAAACTCCTGCCCTCAAACTCATGCACTGAAACTCATGCCCTGAATCTCATGCCTTGAAACTGCTGCCCTCAAACTCATGCACTGAAACTCATGCCCTGAATCTCATGCCCTGAAACACCTGCACTGAAACTCATGCCATGAATCTCATATCCTGAAACTCACGCCTTGAATCACATGCCCTGAAACTCCTGCCCTGAAACTCATGCCCTGAAACTCATGCCCTGAAACTCATGCCCTGAATCTCATGCCCTGAATCTCGTGCCCTGAAACTCCTGCACTGAAACACCTGCCCTGAATCTCCTGCCCTGAAAATGAAGCCCTGAATCTCATGCCCTGAATCTCATGCCCTGAAACTCATGCCCTGAAACTCATGCCCTGAATCTCCTGTCCTGAAACTCATGCCCTGAATCTCATGCCCTGAATCTCATGCCCTGAAACTCCTGCACTGAAACACCTGCCCTGAAACTCCTGCCCTGAAAATCATGCCCTGAATCTCATGCCCTGAATCTCATGCTCTGAAACTCATGCCCTGAATCTCAAGCCCTGAATCTCATGCCCTGAAACTCATGCCCTACATCACATACCCTGAAACTCCTGCCCTGAAACTCATGCACTGAAACTCATGCCCTGAATCACATGCCCTAAAACTCATGCCCTGAATCATCTGCCCAGAAACTCATGCCCTGAATTACATGCCCTGAAATACCTGCCCTGAATCTCATGCCCTGAAACTCATGCCCTTAATCTCATGCCCTGAAACTCCTGCCCTCAAACTCATGCACTGAAACTCATGCCCTGAATCTCATGCCTTGAAACTCCTGCCCTCAAACTCATGCACTGAAACTCATGCCCTGAATCTCATGCCCTTAAACATCTGCACTGAAACTCATGCCATGAATCTCATATCCTGAAACTCACGCCTTGAATCACATGCCCTGAAACTCCTGCCCTGAAACTCATGAACTGAAACTCATGCCCTGAAACTCATGCCCTGAATCTCATGCCCTGAATCTCATGCCCTGAAACTCATGCCCTGAAACTCATGCCCTGAATCTCCTGTCCTGAAACTCATGCCCTGAATCTCATGCCCTGAATCTCATGCCCTGAAACTCCTGCACTGAAACACCTGCCCTGAATCTCCTGCCCTGAAAATCATGCCCTGAATCTCATGCCCTGAATCTCATGCTCTGAAACTCATGCCCTGAATCTCATGCCCTGAAACTCCTGTACTGAAACTCATGCCATGAATCTCATATCCTGAAACTCACGCCCTGAATCACATGCCCTGAAACTCCTGCCCTGAAACTCATGCCCTGAAACTCATGCACTGAATTTCCTGTCCTGAAACTCATGCCCTGAATCTCATGCCCTGAATCTCATGCCCTGAAACTCCTGCACTGAAACACCTGCCCTGAATCTCCTGCCCTGAAAATCATGCCCTGAATCTCATGCCCTGAATCTCATGCTCTGAAACTCATGCCCTGAATCTCATGCCCTCAAGTTCCTGCACCGAAACTCATGCCCTGAATCTCATGACCTGAAACTCATGCCCTGAACCTCATGTCCTGAAACTCAAGCCCTGAATCTCATGCCCGGAATCTCATGCCCTAAATCACATACCCTGAAACTCCTGCCCTGAAACTCATGCACTCAAACTCATGCCCTGAATCACATGCCCTAAAACTCCTGCCCTGAAACTCATGCCCTGAACCTCATGCCCTGAAACTCAAGCCCTGAATCTCATGCCCTGAAACTCATGCCCTAAATCACATACCCTGAAACTACTGCCCTGAAACTCATGCACTGAAACACCTGCCCTGAATCTCCTGCCCTGAAAATGAAGCCCTGAATCTCATGCCCTGAATCTCATGCCCTGAAACTCATGCCCTGAAACTCATGCCCTGAATCTCCTGTCCTGAAACTCATGCCCTGAATCTCATGCCCTGAATCTCATGCCCTGAAACTCCTGCACTGAAACACCTGCCCTGAAACTCCTGCCCTGAAAATCATGCCCTGAATCTCATGCCCTGAATCTCATGCTCTGAAACTCATGCCCTGAATCTCAAGCCCTGAATCTCATGCCCTGAAACTCATGCCCTACATCACATACCCTGAAACTCCTGCCCTGAAACTCATGCACTGAAACTCATGCCCTGAATCACATGCCCTAAAACTCATGCCCTGAATCATCTGCCCAGAAACTCATGCCCTGAATTACATGCCCTGAAATACCTGCCCTGAATCTCATGCCCTGAAACTCATGCCCCTTAATCTCATGCCCTGAAACTCCTGCCCTCAAACTCATGCACTGAAACTCATGCCCTGAATCTCATGCCTTGAAACTCCTGCCCTCAAACTCATGCACTGAAACTCATGCCCTGAATCTCATGCCCTTAAACATCTGCACTGAAACTCATGCCATGAATCTCATATCCTGAAACTCACGCCTTGAATCACATGCCCTGAAACTCCTGCCCTGAAACTCATGAACTGAAACTCATGCCCTGAAACTCATGCCCTGAATCTCATGCCCTGAATCTCATGCCCTGAAACTCATGCCCTGAAACTCATGCCCTGAATCTCCTGTCCTGAAACTCATGCCCTGAATCTCATGCCCTGAATCTCATGCCCTGAAACTCCTGCACTGAAACACCTGCCCTGAATCTCCTGCCCTGAAAATCATGCCCTGAATCTCATGCCCTGAAACTCATGCCCTGAATCATCTGCCCAGAAACTCATGCCCTGAATTACATGCCCTGAAATACCTGCCCTGAATCTCATGCCCTGAAACTCATGCCCTTAATCTCATGCCCTGAAACTCCTGCCCTCAAACTCATGCACTGAAACTCATGCCCTGAATCTCATGCCTTGAAACTCCTGCCCTCAAACTCATGCACTGAAACTCATGCCCTGAATCTCATGCCCTTAAACATCTGCACTGAAACTCATGCCATGAATCTCATATCCTGAAACTCACGCCTTGAATCACATGCCCTGAAACTCCTGCCCTGAAACTCATGAACTGAAACTCATGCCCTGAAACTCATGCCCTGAATCTCATGCCCTGAATCTCATGCCCTGAAACTCATGCCCTGAAACTCATGCCCTGAATCTCCTGTCCTGAAACTCATGCCCTGAATCTCATGCCCTGAATCTCATGCCCTGAAACTCCTGCACTGAAACACCTGCCCTGAATCTCCTGCCCTGAAAATCATGCCCTGAATCTCATGCCCTGAATCTCATGCTCTGAAACTCATGCCCTGAATCTCATGCCCTGAAACTCCTGTACTGAAACTCATGCCATGAATCTCATATCCTGAAACTCACGCCCTGAATCACATGCCCTGAAACTCCTGCCCTGAAACTCATGCCCTGAAACTCATGCACTGAATTTCCTGTCCTGAAACTCATGCCCTGAATCTCATGCCCTGAATCTCATGCCCTGAAACTCCTGCACTGAAACACCTGCCCTGAATCTCCTGCCCTGAAAATCATGCCCTGAATCTCATGCCCTGAATCTCATGCTCTGAAACTCATGCCCTGAATCTCATGCCCTCAAGTTCCTGCACCGAAACTCATGCCCTGAATCTCATGACCTGAAACTCATGCCCTGAACCTCATGTCCTGAAACTCAAGCCCTGAATCTCATGCCCGGAATCTCATGCCCTAAATCACATACCCTGAAACTCCTGCCCTGAAACTCATGCACTCAAACTCATGCCCTGAATCACATGCCCTAAAACTCCTGCCCTGAAACTCATGCCCTGAACCTCATGCCCTGAAACTCAAGCCCTGAATCTCATGCCCTGAAACTCATGCCCTAAATCACATACCCTGAAACTACTGCCCTGAAACTCATGCACTGAAACACCTGCCCTGAATCTCCTGCCCTGAAAATGAAGCCCTGAATCTCATGCCCTGAATCTCATGCCCTGAAACTCATGCCCTGAAACTCATGCCCTGAATCTCCTGTCCTGAAACTCATGCCCTGAATCTCATGCCCTGAATCTCATGCCCTGAAACTCCTGCACTGAAACACCTGCCCTGAAACTCCTGCCCTGAAAATCATGCCCTGAATCTCATGCCCTGAATCTCATGCTCTGAAACTCATGCCCTGAATCTCAAGCCCTGAATCTCATGCCCTGAAACTCATGCCCTACATCACATACCCTGAAACTCCTGCCCTGAAACTCATGCACTGAAACTCATGCCCTGAATCACATGCCCTAAAACTCATGCCCTGAATCATCTGCCCAGAAACTCATGCCCTGAATTACATGCCCTGAAATACCTGCCCTGAATCTCATGCCCTGAAACTCATGCCCTTAATCTCATGCCCTGAAACTCCTGCCCTCAAACTCATGCACTGAAACTCATGCCCTGAATCTCATGCCTTGAAACTCCTGCCCTCAAACTCATGCACTGAAACTCATGCCCTGAATCTCATGCCCTTAAACATCTGCACTGAAACTCATGCCATGAATCTCATATCCTGAAACTCACGCCTTGAATCACATGCCCTGAAACTCCTGCCCTGAAACTCATGAACTGAAACTCATGCCCTGAAACTCATGCCCTGAATCTCATGCCCTGAATCTCATGCCCTGAAACTCATGCCCTGAAACTCATGCCCTGAATCTCCTGTCCTGAAACTCATGCCCTGAATCTCATGCCCTGAATCTCATGCCCTGAAACTCCTGCACTGAAACACCTGCCCTGAATCTCCTGCCCTGAAAATCATGCCCTGAATCTCATGCCCTGAATCTCATGCTCTGAAACTCATGCCCTGAATCTCATGCCCTGAAACTCCTGTACTGAAACTCATGCCATGAATCTCATATCCTGAAACTCACGCCCTGAATCACATGCCCTGAAACTCCTGCCCTGAAACTCATGCCCTGAAACTCATGCACTGAATTTCCTGTCCTGAAACTCATGCCCTGAATCTCATGCCCTGAATCTCATGCCCTGAAACTCCTGCACTGAAACACCTGCCCTGAATCTCCTGCCCTGAAAATCATGCCCTGAATCTCATGCCCTGAATCTCATGCTCTGAAACTCATGCCCTGAATCTCATGCCCTCAAGTTCCTGCACCGAAACTCATGCCCTGAATCTCATGACCTGAAACTCATGCCCTGAACCTCATGCCCTGAAACTCAAGCCCTGAATCTCATGCCCGGAATCTCATGCCCTAAATCACATACCCTGAAACTCCTGCCCTGAAACTCATGCACACAAACTCATGCCCTGAATCACATGCCCTAAAACTCCTGCCCTGAAACTCATGCCCTGAACCTCATGCCCTGAAACTCAAGCCCTGAATCTCATGCCCTGAAACTCATGCCCTAAATCACATACCCTGAAACTACTGCCCTGAAACTCATGCACTGAAACTCATGCCCTGAATCACATGCCCTAAAATTCCTGCCCTGAAAAATCTGCCCAGAAAATCATGCCCTGAATTACATGCCCTGAAATACCTGCC
>NW_027277274.1:0-29928 GCF_030028105.1 Mobula birostris | reverse complement strand
TGAGATTCAGGGCATGAGATTCAGAGCATGATTTTTAAGGCAGGAGATTCAGGGCTGGTGTTTCAGTGCAGGAGTTTCAGGGCATGAGATTCAGGGCATGAGATTCAGGGCATGAGTTTCAGGGCATGAGATTCAGGGCAGGTATTTCAGGGCATGTAATTCAGGGCATGAGTTTCTGGGCATGAGTTTCAGGGCAGGAGTTTCAGGGCATGTGATTCAAGGCGTGAGTTTCAGGATATGAGATTCATGGCATGAGTTTCAGTGCAGGTGTTTCAGGGCATGAGATTCAGGGCATGAGTTTCAGTGCATGAGTTTGAGGGCAGGAGTTTCAAGGCATGAGATTCAGGGCATGAGTTTCAGTGCATGAGTTTGAGGGCAGGAGTTTCAGGCCATGAGATTAAGGGCATGAGTTTCAGGGCATGAGATTCAGGGCAGGTGTTTCAGGGCATGTAATTCAGGGCATGAGTTTCTGGGCAGATGATTCAGGGCATGAGTTTTAGGGCATGTGATTCAGGGCATGAGTTTCAGTGCATGAGTTTCAGGGCAGGAGTTTCAGGGTATGTGATTTAGGGCAAGAGTTTCAGGGCATGAGATTCAGGGCTTGAGTTTCAGGGCATGAGATTCAGGGCATGAGTTTCAGTGCAGGAACTTGAGGGCATGAGATTCAGTGCACGAGTTTCAGAGCATGAGATTCAGGGCATGAGATTCAGGGCATGATTTTCAAGGCAGGAGATTCAGGGCTGGTGTTTCAGTGCAGGAGTTTCAGGGCATGAGATTCAGGGCATGAGATTCAGGGCATGAGTTTCAGGGCATGAGTTTCAGGGCAGGAGTTTCAGGGTATGTGATTTAGGGCAAGAGTTTCAGGGCATGAGATTCAGGGCTTGAGTTTCAGGGCATGAAGTTCAGGGCATGAGTTTCAGGGCATGAGATTCAGGGCATGAGTTTCAGTGCAGTTAATTGAGGGCATGAGATTCAGTGCACGAGTTTTAGAGCATGAGATTCAGGGCTTCATTTTCAGGGCAGGAGATTCAGGGCAGGTGTTTCAGTGCAGGAGTTTCAGGGCATGAGATTCAGGGCATGAGATTCAGGGCATGAGTTTCAGGACAGGAGATTCAGGGCATGAGTTTCAGGGCATGAGTTTCAGGGCATGAGTTTCAGGGCAGGAGTTTCAGGGCATGTGATTCAGGGCGTGAGTTTCAGGGCATGAGATTCAGGGCAGGTGTTTCAGGGCATGTAATTCAGGGCATGAGTTTCTGGGCAGATGATTCAGGGCATTAGTTTTAGGGCATGTGGTTCAGGGCATGAGATTCAGGACAGGAAATTCAGGGCATGAGTTTCAGGACAGGAGATTCAGGGCATGAGTTTCAGGGCATGAGTTTCAGGGCATGAGATTCAGGGCATGAGATTCAAGGCTACATTTTCAGGGCAGGAGATTCAGGGCAGGTGTTTCAGTGCAGGAGTTTCAGGGCACGAGATTCAGGGCATGAGATTCAGGGCATGAGTTTCAGGGCATGAGTTTCAGGGCATGAGTTTCAGGGCATGTGATTCAAGGCGTGAGTTTCAGGATATGAGATTCATGGCATGAGTTTCAGTGCAGGTGTTTCAGGGTAAGAGATTCAGGGCATGAGTTTCAGTGCATGAGTTTGAGGGCAGGAGTTTCAAGGCATGAGATTCAGGGCATGAGTTTCAGTGCATGAGATTCAGGGCAGGTATTTCAGGGCATGTAATTCAGGGCTTGAGTTTCTGGGCAGATGATTCAGGGCATGTGTTTTAGGGCATGTGATTCAGGGCATCAGTTTCAGTGCATGAGTTTCAGGGCAGGAGTTTCAGGGTATGTGATTTAGGGCATGAGTTTCAGGGCATGAGATTCAGGGCTTGAGTTTCAGGGCATGAGGTTCAGGGCATGAGTTTCAGGGCATGAGATTCAGGGCTTGAGTTTCAGTGCAGGAACTTGAGGGCATGAGATTCAGTGCACGAGTTTCAGAGCATGAGATTCAGGGCATGAGATTCAGGTCATGATTTTCAAGGCAGGAGATTCAGGGCAGGTGTTTCAGTGCAGGAGTTTCAGGACATGAGATTCAGGGCATGAGTTTCAGTGCAGTAACTTGAGGTCATGAGATTCAGTGCACGAGTTTCAGAGCGTGAGATTCAGGGCATGAGATTCATTGCATGAGTTTCAGGGCAGGAGATTCAGGGCAGGTGTTTCAGTGCAGGAGTTTCAGGGCATGAGATTCAGGACATGAGATTCAGGGCATGAGTTTTAGGACAGGAGATTCAGGGCTTGAGTTTCAGGGCATGAGTTTCAGGGCATGAGTTTCAGGGCAGGAGTTTCAGGGCATGTAATTCAGGGCGTGAGTTTCAGGATATGAGATTCATGGCATGAGTTTCAGTGCAGGAGTTTGAGGGCAGGAGTTTCAGGGCATGAGATTCAGCGCATGAGTTTCAGGGCATGAGATTCAGGGCAGGAATTTCAGGGCATGTAATTCAGGGCATGAGTTTCTGGGCAGATGATTCAGGGCAGGAGTTTTAGGGCATGTGATTCAGGGCATGAGTTTCAGTGCATGAGTTTCAGGGCAGGAGATTCAGGGCTTGAGTTTCAGGGCATGATTTTCAGGGCAGGAGATTCAGGGCAGGTGTTTCAGTGCAGGAGTTTCTGGGCATGAGATTCAGGGCATGAGTTTCAGGATATGAGATTCATGGCATGAGTTTCAGTGCAGGAGATTCAGGGCATGAGATTCAGGGCATGAGTTTCAGAGCATGAGATTCAGGGCATGATATTCAGGGCATGATTTTCAGTGCAGGATATTCAGGGCAGGTGTTTCAGTGCAGGAGTTTCAGGGCATGAGATTCAAGGCATGAGATTCAGGGCATGAGTTTCAGGACAGGAGATTCAGGGCATGAGTTTCAGGGCATGAGTTTCAGGGCATGAGATTCAGGGCATGAGATTCAGGGCTTCATTTTCAGGGCATGAGTTTCTGGGCAGATGATTCAGGGCATGAGTTTTAGGGCATGTGATTCAGGGCATGAGTTTCAGTGCATGAGTTTCAGGGCAGGAGTTTCAGGGTATGTGATGTAGGGCATGATTTTCAGGGCATGAGATTCAGGGCTTGAGATTCAGGGCATGAGTTTCAGAGCATGAGATTCAGGGCATGAGATTCAGGGCATGATTTTCAGGGCAGGAGATTCAGGGCAGGTGTTTCAGTGCAGGAGTTTCAGGGCATGAGATTGAGGGCATGAGTTTCAGGACGGGAGATTCAGGGCATGAGTTTCTGGGCATGAGTTTCAGGGCATGAGATTCAGGGCATGAGATTCAGGGCTTCATTTTCAGGGCAGGAGATTCAGGGCAGGTGTTTCAGTGCAGGAGTTTCAGGGCACGAGATTCAGGGCATGAGATTCAGGGCATGAGTTTCAGGGCATGAGTTTCAGGGCAGGAGTTTCAGGGCATGTGATTCAAGGCATGAGTTTCAGTGCATGAGTTTCAGGGCAGGAGTTTCAGGATATGACATTCATGGCATGAGTTTCAGTGCAGGTGTTTCAGGGCATGAGATTCAGGGCATGAGTTTCAGTGCATGAGTTTGAGGGCAGGAGTTTCAAGGCATGAGATTCAGGGCATGAGTTTCAGTGCATGAGTTTGAGGGCAGGAGTTTCTGGGCATGAAATTCAGGGCATGAGTTTCAGGGCATGAGATTCAGGGCAGGTATTTCAGGGCATGTAATTCAGGGCATGAGTTTCTGGGCAGATGATTCAGGGCAGGAGTTTCAGGGTATGTGATTTAGGGCATGAGTTTCAGGGCATGAGATTCAGGGCTTGAGTTTCAGAGCATGAGGTTCAGGGCATGAGTTTCAGGGCATGAGATTCAGGGCTTGAGTTTCAGTGCAGGAACTTGAGGGCATGAGATTCAGTGCACGAGTTTCAGAGCATGAGATTCAGGGCATGAGATTCAGGTCATGATTTTCAAGGCAGGATATTCAGGGCAGGTGTTTCAGTGCAGGAGTTTCAGGACATGAGATTCAGGGCATGAGTTTCAGTGCAGTAACTTGAGGTCATGAGATTCAGTGCACGAGTTTCAGAGCGTGAAATTCAGGGCATGAGATTCAGGGCATGAGTTTCAGGGCAGGAGATTCAGGGCAGGTGTTTCAGTGCAGGAGTTTCAGGGCATGAGATTCAGGACATGAGATTCAGGGCATGAGTTTCAGGACAGGAGATTCAGGGCATGTAATTCAGGGCGTGAGTTTCAGGATATGAGATTCATGGCATGAGTTTCAGTGCAGGAGTTTCAGGGCATGAGATTCAGGGCATGAGTTTCAGGGCATGAGATTCAGGGCATGTATTTCAGGGCATGTAATTCAGGGCATGAGTTTCTGGGCAGATGATTCAGGGCATGAGTTTTAGGGCATGTGATTCAGGGCATGAGTTTCAGTGCATGAGTTTCAGGGCAGGAGTTTCAGGGTATGTGATTTAGGGCATGAGTTTCAGGGCATGAGATTCAGGGCTTGAGTTTCAGGGAATGAGGTTCAGGGCATGAGTTTCAGGGCATGAGATTCAGGGCATGAGTTTCAGTGCAGGAACTTGAGGGCATGAGATTCAGTGCACGAGTTTCAGAGCATGAGATTCAGGGCATGAGATTCAGAGCATGATTTTTAAGGCAGGAGATTCAGGGCTGGTGTTTCAGTGCAGGAGTTTCAGGGCATGAGATTCAGGGCATGAGATTCAGGGCATGAGTTTCAGGGCATGAGATTCAGGGCAGGTATTTCAGGGCATGTAATTCAGGGCATGAGTTTCTGGGCATGAGTTTCAGGGCAGGAGTTTCAGGGCATGTGATTCAAGGCGTGAGTTTCAGGATATGAGATTCATGGCATGAGTTTCAGTGCAGGTGTTTCAGGGCATGAGATTCAGGGCATGAGTTTCAGTGCATGAGTTTGAGGGCAGGAGTTTCAAGGCATGAGATTCAGGGCATGAGTTTCAGTGCATGAGTTTGAGGGCAGGAGTTTCAGGCCATGAGATTAAGGGCATGAGTTTCAGGGCATGAGATTCAGGGCAGGTGTTTCAGGGCATGTAATTCAGGGCATGAGTTTCTGGGCAGATGATTCAGGGCATGAGTTTTAGGGCATGTGATTCAGGGCATGAGTTTCAGTGCATGAGTTTCAGGGCAGGAGTTTCAGGGTATGTGATTTAGGGCAAGAGTTTCAGGGCATGAGATTCAGGGCTTGAGTTTCAGGGCATGAGATTCAGGGCATGAGTTTCAGTGCAGGAACTTGAGGGCATGAGATTCAGTGCACGAGTTTCAGAGCATGAGATTCAGGGCATGAGATTCAGGGCATGATTTTCAAGGCAGGAGATTCAGGGCTGGTGTTTCAGTGCAGGAGTTTCAGGGCATGAGATTCAGGGCATGAGATTCAGGGCATGAGTTTCAGGGCATGAGTTTCAGGGCAGGAGTTTCAGGGTATGTGATTTAGGGCAAGAGTTTCAGGGCATGAGATTCAGGGCTTGAGTTTCAGGGCATGAAGTTCAGGGCATGAGTTTCAGGGCATGAGATTCAGGGCATGAGTTTCAGTGCAGTTAATTGAGGGCATGAGATTCAGTGCACGAGTTTTAGAGCATGAGATTCAGGGCTTCATTTTCAGGGCAGGAGATTCAGGGCAGGTGTTTCAGTGCAGGAGTTTCAGGGCATGAGATTCAGGGCATGAGATTCAGGGCATGAGTTTCAGGACAGGAGATTCAGGGCATGAGTTTCAGGGCATGAGTTTCAGGGCATGAGTTTCAGGGCAGGAGTTTCAGGGCATGTGATTCAGGGCGTGAGTTTCAGGGCATGAGATTCAGGGCAGGTGTTTCAGGGCATGTAATTCAGGGCATGAGTTTCTGGGCAGATGATTCAGGGCATTAGTTTTAGGGCATGTGGTTCAGGGCATGAGATTCAGTGCATGAGTTTCAGGGCAGGAGTTTCAGGGTATGTGATTTAGGGCATGAGTTTCAGGGCATGAGATTCAGGGCTTGAGTTTCAGGGCATGAGGTTCAGGGCATGAGTTTCAGGGCATGAGATTCAGGGCATGAGTTTCAGTGCAGGAACTTGAGCGCATGAGATTCAGTGCACGAGTTTCAGAGCATGAGATTCAGGGCATGAGATTCAGGTCATGAGTTTCAGTGCAGGAATTTCAGGGCATGAGATTCAGGGCATGAGATTCAGGGCATGAATTTTAGGAAAGGAGATTCAGGGAATGAGTTTCAGGGCATGCGTTTCAAGGCAGGAGTTTCAGGGTATGTAATTCAGGGCGTGAGTTTCAGGATATGAGATTCATGGCATGAGTTTCAGTGCAGGAGTTTCAGGACATGAGATTCAGGGCATGAGTTTCAGGGCATGAGATTCAGGACAGGAGTTTCAAGGCATGAAATTCAGGGCTTGAGTTTCACTGCATGAGTTTGAGGGCAGGAGTTTCAGGGCATGAGATTCAGGGCATGAGTTTCAGGGCATGAGATTCAGGGCAGAAATTTCAGGGCATGTAATTCAGGGCATGAGTTTCTGGGCAGATGATTCAGGGCAGGAGTTTTAGGGCATGTGATTCAGGGCATGAGTTTCAGTGCATGAGTTTCAGGGCAGGAGATTCAGGGCTTGAGTTTCAGGGCATGATTTTCAGGGCAGGAGATTCAGGGCAGGTGTTTCAGTGCAGGAGTTTCTGGGCATGAGATTCAGGGCATGAGATTCAGGGCATGAGTTTCAGGATAAGAGATTCATGGCATGAGTTTCAGTGCAGGAGATTCAGGGCATGAGATTCAGGGCATGAGCTTCAGAGCATGAGATTCAGGGCATGATATTCAGGGCATGATTTTCAGTGCAGGAGATTCAGGGCAGGTGTTTCAGTGCAGGAGTTTCAGGGCATGAGATTCAAGGCATGAGATTCAGGGCATGAGTTTCAGGACAGGAGATTCAGGGCATGAGTTTCAGGGCATGAGTTTCAGGGCACGAGATTCAGGGCATGAGATTCAGGGCTTCATTTTCAGGGCAGGAGATTCAGGGCAGGTGTTTCAGTGCAGGAGTTTCAGGGCACGAGATTCAGTGCATGAGATTCAGGGCATGAGTTTCAGGGCATGAGTTTCAGGGCAGGAGTTTCAGGGCATGTGATTCAAGGCGTGAGTTTCAGGATATGAGATTCATGGCATGAGTTTCAGTGCAGGTGTTTCAGGGCATGAGATTCAGGGCATGAGTTTCAGTGCATGAGTTTGAGGGCAGGAGTTTCAAGGCATGAGATTCAGGGCATGAGTTTCAGTGCATGAGTTTGAGGGCAGGAGTTTCAGGCCATGAGATTAAGGGCATGAGTTTCAGGGCATGAGATTCAGGGCAGGTGTTTCAGGGCATGTAATTCAGGGCATGAGTTTCTGGGCAGATGATTAAGGGCATGAGTTTTAGGGCATGATTTTCAGGGCATGAGATTCAGGGCTTGAGATTCAGGGCATGAGTTTCAGAGCATGAGATTCAGGGCATGAGATTCAGGGCATGATTTTCAGGGCAGGAGATTCAGGGCAGGTGTTTCAGTGCAGGAGTTTCAGGGCACGAGATTCAGGGCATGAGATTCAGGGCATGAGTTTCAGGGCATGAGTTTCAGGGCAGGAGTTTCAGGGCATGTGATTCAAGGCATGAGTTTCAGTGCATGAGTTTCAGGGCAGGAGTTTCAGGATATGAGATTCATGGCATGAGTTTCAGTGCAGGTGTTTCAGGGCATGAGATTCAGGGCATGAGTTTCAGTGCATGAGTTTGAGGGCAGGAGTTTCAAGGCATGAGATTCAGGGCATGAGTTTCAGTGCATGAGTTTGAGGGCAGGAGTTTCTGGGCATGAGATTCAGGGCATGAGTTTCAGGGCATGAGATTCAGGGCAGGTATTTCAGGGCATGTAATTCAGGGCATGAGTTTCTGGGCAGATGATTCAGGGCAGGAGTTTCAGGGTATGTGATTTAGGGCATGAGTTTCAGGGCATGAGATTCAGGGCTTGAGTTTCAGAGCATGAGGTTCAGGGCATGAGTTTCAGGGCATGAGATTCAGGGCTTGAGTTTCAGTGCAGGAACTTGAGGGCATGAGATTCAGTGCACGAGTTTCAGAGCATGAGATTCAGGGCATGAGATTCAGGTCATGATTTTCAAGGCAGGATATTCAGGGCAGGTGTTTCAGTGCAGGAGTTTCAGGACATGAGATTCAGGGCATGAGTTTCAGTGCAGTAACTTGAGGTCATGAGATTCAGTGCACGAGTTTCAGAGCGTGAAATTCAGGGCATGAGATTCAGGGCATGAGTTTCAGGGCAGGAGATTCAGGGCAGGTGTTTCAGTGCAGGAGTTTCAGGGCATGAGATTCAGGACATGAGATTCAGGGCATGAGTTTTAGGACAGGAGATTCAGGGCATGAGTTTCAGGGCATGAGTTTCAGGGCAGGAGTTTCAGGGCATGTAATTCAGGGCGTGAGTTTCAGGATATGAGATTCATGGCATGAGTTTCAGTGCAGGAGTTTCAGGGCATGAGATTCAGGGCATGAGTTTCAGGGCATGAGATTCAGGGCAGGTATTTCAGGGCATGTAATTCAGGGCATGAGTTTCTGGGCAGATGATTCAGGGCATGAGTTTTAGGGCATGTGATTCAGGGCATGAGTTTCAGTGCATGAGTTTCAGGGCAGGAGTTTCAGGGTATGTGATTTAGGGCATGAGTTTCAGGGCATGAGATTCAGGGCTTGAGTTTCAGGGAATGAGGTTCAGGGCATGAGTTTCAGGGCATGAGATTCAGGGCATGAGTTTCAGTGCAGGAACTTGAGGGCATGAGATTCAGTGCACGAGTTTCAGAGCATGAGATTCAGGGCATGAGATTCAGGGCATGATTATTAAGGCAGGAGATTCAGGGCTGGTGTTTCAGTGCAGGAGTTTCAGGGCATGAGATTCAGGGCATGAGATTCAGGGCATGAGTTTCAGGGCATGAGATTCAGGGCAGGTATTTCAGGGCATGTAATTCAGGGCATGAGTTTCTGGGCATGAGTTTCAGGGTAGGAGTTTCAGGGCATGTGATTCAAGGCGTGAGTTTCAGGATATGAGATTCATGGCATGAGTTTCAGTGCAGGTGTTTCAGGGCATGAGATTCAGGGCATGAGTTTCAGTGCATGAGTTTGAGGGCAGGAGTTTCAAGGCATGAGATTCAGGGCATGAGTTTCAGTGCATGAGTTTGAGGGCAGGAGTTTCAGGCCATGAGATTAAGGGCATGAGTTTCAGGGCATGCGATTCAGGGCAGGTGTTTCAGGGCATGTAATTCAGGGCATGAGTTTCTGGGCAGATGATTCAGGGCATGAGTTTTAGGGCATGTGATTCAGGGCATGAGTTTCAGTGCATGAGTTTCAGGGCAGGAGTTTCAGGGTATGTGATGTAGGGCATGATTTTCAGGGCATGAGATTCAGGGCTTGAGATTCAGGGCATGAGTTTCAGAGCATGAGATTCAGGGCATGAGATTCAGGGCATGATTTTCAGGGCAGGAGATTCAGGGCAGGTGTTTCAGTGCAGGAGTTTCAGGGCATGAGATTCAGGGCATGAGATTCAGGGCATGAGTTTCAGGACGGGAGATTCAGGGCATGAGTTTCAGGGCATGAGTTTCAGGGCATGAGATTCAGGGCATGAGATTCCGGGCTTCATTTTCAGGGCAGGAGATTCAGGGCAGGTGTTTCAGTGCAGGAGTTTCAGGGCACGAGATTCAGGGCATGAGATTCAGGGCATGAGTTTCAGGGCATGAGTTTCAGGGCAGGAGTTTCAGGGCATGTGATTCAAGGCATGAGTTTCAGTGCATGAGTTTCAGGGCATGAGATTCAGGGCAGGTATTTCAGGGCATGTAATTCAGGGCATGAGTTTCTGGGCAGATGATTCAGGGCAGGAGTTTCAGGGTATGTGATTTAGGGCATGAGTTTCAGGGCATGAGATTCCGGGCTTGAGTTTCAGAGCATGAGGCTCAGGGCATGAGTTTCAGGGCATGAGATTCAGGGCTTGAGTTTCAGTGCAGGAACTTGAGGGCATGAGATTCAGTGCACGAGTTTCAGAGCATGAGATTCAGGGCATGAGATTCAGGTCATGATTTTCAAGGCAGGATATTCAGGGCAGGTGTTTCAGTGCAGGAGTTTCAGGACATGAGATTCAGGGCATGAGTTTCAGTGCAGTAACTTGAGGTCATGAGATTCAGTGCACGAGTTTCAGAGCGTGAAATTCAGGGCATGAGATTCAGGGCATGAGTTTCAGGGCAGGAGATTCAGGGCAGGTGTTTCAGTGCAGGAGTTTCAGGGCATGAGATTCAGGACATGAGATTCAGGGCATGAGTTTTAGGACAGGAGATTCAGGGCATGAGTTTCAGGGCATGAGTTTCAGGGCATGAGTTTCAGGGCAGGAGTTTCAGGGCATGTAATTCAGGGCGTGAGTTTCAGGATATGAGATTCATGGCATGAGTTTCAGTGCAGGAGTTTCAGGGCATGAGATTCAGGGCATGAGTTTCAGGGCATGAGATTCAGGGCAGGTATTTCAGGGCATGTAATTCAGGGCATGAGTTTCTGGGCAGATGATTCAGGGCATGAGTTTTAGGGCATGTGATTCAGGGCATGGGTTTCAGTGCATGAGTTTCAGGGCAGGAGTTTCAGGGTATGTGATTTAGGGCATGAGTTTCAGGGCATGAGATTCAGGGCTTGAGTTTCAGGGAATGAGGTTCAGGGCATGAGTTTCAGGGCATGAGATTCAGGGCATGAGTTTCAGTGCAGTTAATTGAGGGCATGAGATTCAGTGCACGAGTTTTAGAGCATGAGATTCAGGGCTTCATTTTCAGGGCAGGAGATTCAGGGCAGGAGATTCAGGGCATGATTTTTAAGGCAGGAGATTCAGGGCTGGTGTTTCAGTGCAGGAGTTTCAGGGCATGAGATTCAGGGCATGAGATTCAGGGCATGAGTTTCAGGGCATGAGATTCAGGGCAGGTATTTCAGGGCATGTAATTCAGGGCATGAGTTTCTGGGCATGAGTTTCAGGGCAGGAGTTTCAGGGCATGTGATTCAAGGCGTGAGTTTCAGGATATGAGATTCATGGCATGAGTTTCAGTGCAGGTGTTTCAGGGCATGAGATTCAGGGCATGAGTTTCAGTGCATGAGTTTGAGGGCAGGAGTTTCAAGGCATGAGATTCAGGGCATGAGTTTCAGTGCATGAGTTTGAGGGCAGGAGTTTCAGGCCATGAGATTAAGGGCATGAGTTTCAGGGCATGAGATTCAGGGCAGGTGTTTCAGGGCATGTAATTCAGGGCATGAGTTTCTGGGCAGATGATTCAGGGCATGAGTTTTAGGGCATGTGATTCAGGGCATGAGTTTCAGTGCATGAGTTTCAGGGCAGGAGTTTCAGGGTATGTGATGTAGGGCATGATTTTCAGGGCATGAGATTCAGGGCCTGAGATTCAGGGCATGAGTTTCAGAGCATGAGATTCAGGGCATGAGATTCAGGGCATGATTTTCAGGGCAGGAGATTCAGGGCAGGTGTTTCAGTGCAGGAGTTTCAGGGCATGAGATTCAGGGCATGAGATTCAGGGCATGAGTTTCAGGACGGGAGATTCAGGGCATGAGTTTCAGGGCATGAGTTTCAGGGCATGAGATTCAGGGCATGAGATTCAGGACAGGAGATTCAGGGCATGAGTTTCAGGGCATGAGTTTCAGGGCATGACA
Source organism: Mobula birostris (assembly GCF_030028105.1). Classification (NCBI taxonomy): domain Eukaryota; kingdom Metazoa; phylum Chordata; class Chondrichthyes; order Myliobatiformes; family Myliobatidae; genus Mobula; species Mobula birostris. Next base: position 18,233 of record NW_027277274.1, on the reverse strand, counting down.
TTCAGGGCATGAGATTCAGGGCTTCATTTTCAGGGCAGGAGATTCAGGGCAGGTGTTTCAGTGCAGGAGTTTCAGGGCACGAGATTCAGTGCATGAGATTCAGGGCATGAGTTTCAGGGCATGAGTTTCAGGGCATGAGTTTCAGGGCAGGAGTTTCAGGGCATGTGATTCAAGGCGTGAGTTTCAGGATATGAGATTCATGGCATGAGTTTCAGTGCAGGTGTTTCAGGGCATGATATTCAGGGCATGAGTTTCAGTGCATGAGTTTGAGGGCAGGAGTTTCAAGGCATGAGATTCAGGGCATGAGTTTCAGAGCATGAGATTCAGGGCATGAGATTCAGGGCATGATTTTCAGGGCAGGAGATTCAGGGCAGGTGTTTCAGTGCAGGAGTTTCAGGGCATGAGATTCAGGGCATGAGATTCAGGGCATGAGTTTCAGGACAGGAGATTCAGGGCATGAGTTTCAGGGCATGAGTTTCAGGGCATGAGATTCAGGGCATGAGATTCAGGGCTTCATTTTCAGGGCAGGAGATTCAGGGCAGGTGTTTCAGTGCAGGAGTTTCAGGGCACGAGATTCAGGGCATGAGATTCAGGGCATGAGTTTCAGGGCATGAGTTTCAGGGCATGAGTTTCAGGGCATGTGATTCAAGGCGTGAGTTTCAGGATATGAGATTCATGGCGTGAGTTTCAGTGCAGGTGTTTCAGGGCAAGAGATTCAGGGCATGAGTTTCAGTGCATGAGTTTGAGGGCAGGAGTTTCAAGGCATGAGATTCAGGGCATGAGTTTCAGTGCATGAGACTCAGGGCAGGTATTTCAGGGCATGTAATTCAGGGCATGAGTTTCTGGGCAGATGATTCAGGGCATGTGTTTTAGGGCATGTGATTCAGGGCATCAGTTTCAGTGCATGAGTTTCAGGGCAGGAGTTTCAGGGTATGTGATTTAGGGCATGAGTTTCAGGGCATGAGATTCAGGGCTTGAGTTTCAGGGCATGAGGTTCAGGGCATGAGTTTCAGGGCATGAGATTCAGGGCTTGAGTTTCAGTGCAGGAACTTGAGGGCATGAGATTCAGTGCACGAGTTTCAGAGCATGAGATTCAGGGCATGAGATTCAGGTCATGATTTTCAAGGCAGGATATTCAGGGCAGGTGTTTCAGTGCAGGAGTTTCAGGACATGAGATTCATGGCATGAGTTTCAGTGCAGTTGTTTCAGGGCATGAGATTCAGGGCATGAGTTTCAGTGCATGAGTTTGAGGGCAGGAGTTTCAAGGCATGAGATTCAGGGCATGAGTTTCAGTGCATGAGTTTGAGGGCAGGAGTTTCAGGCCATGAGATTAAGGGCATGAGTTTCAGGGCATGAGATTCAGGGCAGGTGTTTCAGGGCATGTAATTCAGGGCATGAGTTTCTGGGCAGATGATTCAGGGCATGAGTTTTAGGGCATGTGATTCAGGGCATGAGTTTCAGTGCATGAGTTTCAGGGCAGGAGTTTCAGGGTATGTGATGTAGGGCATGATTTTCAGGGCATGAGATTCAGGGCTTGAGATTCAGGGCATGAGTTTCAGAGCATGAGATTCAGGGCATGAGATTCAGGGCATGATTTTCAGGGCAGGAGATTCAGGGCAGGTGTTTCAGTGCAGGAGTTTCAGGGCATGAGATTCAGGGCATGAGATTCAGGGCATGAGTTTCAGGACGGGAGATTCAGGGCATGAGTTTCAGGGCATGAGTTTCAGGGCATGAGATTCAGGGCATGAGATTCAGGGCTTCATTTTCAGGGCAGGAGATTCAGGGCAGGTGTTTCAGTGCAGGAGTTTCAGGGCACGAGATTCAGGGCATGAGATTCAGGTCATGAGTTTCAGGGCATGAGTTTCAGGGCAGGAGTTTCTGGGCATGAGATTCAGGGCATGAGTTTCAGGGCATGAGATTCAGGGCAGGTATTTCAGGGCATGTAATTCAGGGCATGAGTTTCTGGGCAGATGATTCAGGGCAGGAGTTTCAGGGTATGTGATTTAGGGCATGAGTTTCAGGGCATGAGATTCAGGGCTTGAGTTTCAGAGCATGAGGTTCAGGGCATGAGTTTCAGGGCATGAGATTCAGGGCTTGAGTTTCAGTGCAGGAACTTGAGGGCATGAGATTCAGTGCACGAGTTTCAGAGCATGAGATTCAGGGCATGAGATTCAGGTCATGATTTTCAAGGCAGGATATTCAGGGCAGGTGTTTCAGTGCAGGAGTTTCAGGACATGAGATTCAGGGCATGAGTTTCAGTGCAGTAACTTGAGGTCATGAGATTCAGTGCACGAGTTTCAGAGCGTGAAATTCAGGGCATGAGATTCAGGGCATGAGTTTCAGGGCAGGAGATTCAGGGCAGGTGTTTCAGTGAAGGAGTTTCAGGGCATGAGATTCAGGACATGAGATTCAGGGCATGAGTTTTAGGACAGGAGATTCAGGGCATGAGTTTCAGGGCATGAGTTTCAGGGCATGAGTTTCAGGGCAGGAGTTTCAGGGCATGTAATTCAGGGCGTGAGTTTCAGGATATGAGATTCATGGCATGAGTTTCAGTGCTGGAGTTTCAGGGCATGAGATTCAGGGCATGAGTTTCAGGGCATGAGATTCAGGGCAGGTATTTCAGGGCATGTAATTCAAGGCATGAGTTTCTGGGCAGATGATTCAGGGCATGAGTTTCAGTGCATGAGTTTGAGGGCAGGAGTTTCAAGGCATGAGATTCAGGGCATGAGTTTCAGTGCATGAGTTTGAGGGCAGGAGTTTCAGGCCATGAGATTAAGGGCATGAGTTTCAGGGCATGAGATTCAGGGCAGGTGTTTCAGGGCATGTAATTCAGGGCATGAGTTTCTGGGCAGATGATTCAGGGCATGAGTTTTAGGGCATGTGATTCAGGGCATGAGTTTCAGTGCATGAGTTTCAGGGCAGGAGTTTCAGGGTATGTGATGTAGGGCATGATTTTCAGGGCATGAGATTCAGGGCCTGAGATTCAGGGCATGAGTTTCAGAGCATGAGATTCAGGGCATGAGATTCAGGGCATGATTTTCAGGGCAGGAGATTCAGGGCAGGTGTTTCAGTGCAGGAGTTTCAGGGCATGAGATTCAGGGCATGAGATTCAGGGCATGAGTTTCAGGACGGGAGATTCAGGGCATGAGTTTCAGGGCATGAGTTTCAGGGCATGAGATTCAGGGCATGAGATTCAGGGCTTCATTTTCAGGGCAGGAGATTCAGGGCAGGTGTTTCAGTGCAGGAGTTTCAGGGCACGAGATTCAGGGCATGAGATTCAGGGCATGAGTTTCAGGTCATGAGTTTCAGGGCAGGAGTTTCAGGGCATGTGATTCAAGGCATGAGTTTCAGTGCATGAGTTTCAGGGCAGGAGTTTCAGGATATGAGATTCATGGCATGAGTTTCAGTGCAGGTGTTTCAGGGCATGAGATTCAGGGCATGAGTTTCAGTGCATGAGTTTGAGGGCAGGAGTTTCAAGGCATGAGATTCAGGGCATGAGTTTCAGTGCATGAGTTTGAGGGCAGGAGTTTCTGGGCATGAGATTCAGGGCATGAGTTTCAGGGCATGAGATTCAGGGCAGGTATTTCAGGGCATGTAATTCAGTGCATGAGTTTCTGGGCAGATGATTCAGGGCAGGTATTTCAGGGCATGTAATTCAGGGCATGAGTTTCTGGGCAGATGATTCAGGGCAGGAGTTTCAGGGTATGTGATTTAGGGCATGAGTTTCAGGGCATGAGATTCAGGGCTTGAGTTTCAGAGCATGAGGTTCAGGGCATGAGTTTCAGGGCATGAGATTCAGGGCTTGAGTTTCAGTGCAGGAACTTGAGGGCATGAGATTCAGTGCACGAGTTTCAGAGCATGAGATTCAGGGCATGAGATTCAGGTCATGATTTTCAAGGCAGGATATTCAGGGCAGGTGTTTCAGTGCAGGAGTTTCAGGACATGAGATTCAGGGCATGAGTTTCAGTGCAGTAACTTGAGGTCATGAGATTCAGTGCACGAGTTTCAGAGCGTGAAATTCAGGGCATGAGATTCAGGGCATGAGTTTCAGGGCAGGAGATTCAGGGCAGGTGTTTCAGTGCAGGAGTTTCAGGGCATGAGATTCAGGACATGAGATTCAGGGCATGAGTTTTAGGACAGGAGATTCAGGGCATGAGTTTCAGGGCATGAGTTTCAGGGCATGAGTTTCAGGGCAGGAGTTTCAGGGCATGTAATTCAGGGCGTGAGTTTCAGGATATGAGATTCATGGCATGAGTTTCAGTGCAGGAGTTTCAGGGCATGAGATTCAGGGCATGAGTTTCAGGGCATGAGATTCAGGGCAGATATTTCAGGGCATGTAATTCAGGGCATGAGTTTCTGGGCAGATGATTCAGGGCATGAGTTTTAGGGCATGTGATTCAGAGCATGAGTTTCAGTGCATGAGTTTCAGGGCAGGAGTTTCAGGGTATGTGATTTAGGGCATGAGTTTCAGGGCATGAGATTCAGGGCTTGAGTTTCAGGGAATGTGGTTCAGGGCATGAGTTTCAGGGCATGAGATTCAGGGCATGAGTTTCAGTGCAGGAACTTGAGGGCATGAGATTCAGTGCACGAGTTTCAGAGCATGAGATTCAGGGCATGAGATTCAGGGCAAGATTTTTAAGGCAGGAGATTCAGGGCTGGTGTTTCAGTGCAGGAGTTTCAGGGCATGAGATTCAGGGCATGAGATTCAGGGCATGAGTTTCAGGGCATGAGATTCAGGGCAGGTATTTCAGGGCATGTAATTCAGGGCATGAGTTTCTGGGCATGAGTTTCAGGGCAGGAGTTTCAGGGCATGTGATTCAAGGCGTGAGTTTCAGGATATGAGATTCATGGCATGAGTTTCAGTGCAGGTGTTTCAGGGCATGAGATTCAGGGCATGAGTTTCAGTGCATGAGTTTGAGGGCAGGAGTTTCAAGGCATGAGATTCAGGGCATGAGTTTCAGTGCATGAGTTTCAGGGCAGGAGTTTCAGGGTATGTGATGTAGGGCATGATTTTCAGTGCATGAGATTCAGGGCTTGAGATTCAGGGCATGAGTTTCAGAGCATGAGATTCAGGACATGAGATTCAGGGCATGATTTTCAGGGCAGGAGATTCAGGGCAGGTGTTTCAGTGCAGGACTTTCAGGGCATGAGATTCAGGGCATGAGATTCAGGGCATGAGTTTCAGGACGGGAGATTCAGGGCATGAGTTTCAGGGCATGAGTTTCAGGGCATGAGATTCAGGGCATGAGATTCAGGACAGGAGATTCAGGGCATGAGTTTCAGGGCATGAGTTTCAGGGCATGACATTCAGGGCATGAGATTCAGGGCGTCATTTTCAGGGCAGGAGATTCAGGGCAGGTGTTTCAGTGCAGGAGTTTCAGGGCACGAGATTCAGGGCATGAGATTCAGGGCATGAGTTTCAGGGCATGAGTTTCAGGGCATGAGTTTCAGGGCAGGAGTTTCAGGGCATGTGATTCAAGGCGTGAGTTTCAGGATATGAGATTCATGGCATGAGTTTCAGTGCAGGTGTTTCAGGGCATGAGATTCATGGCATGAGTTTCAGTGCAGGAGTTTCAGGGCATGAGATTCAGGGCATGAGTTTCAGTGCATGAGATTCAGGGCAGGTATTTCAGGGCATGTAATTCAGGGCATGAGTTTCTGGGCAGATGATTCAGGGCATGAGTTTTAGGGCATGTGATTCAGGGCTTGAGTTTCAGTGCATGATTTTCAAGGCAGGAGATTCAGGGATGGTGTTTCAGTGCAGGAGTTTCAGGGCATGAGATTCAGGGCATGAGATTCTGGGCATGACTTTCAGGGCATGAGATTCAGGGCAGGTATTTCAGGGCATGTAATTCAGGGCATGAGTTTCTGGGCAGATGATTCAGGACAGGAGTTTTAGGGCATGTGATTCAGGGCATGAGTTTCAGTGCATGAGTTTCAGGGCAGGAGTTTCAGGGTATGTGATTTAGGGCAAGAGTTTCAGGGCATCAGATTCAGGGCTCGAGTTTCAGGGCATGAGTTTCAGGGCATGAGTTTCAGGGCATGAGATTCAGGGCATGAGTTTCAGTGCAGTTAATTGAGGGCATGAGATTCAGTGCACGAGTTTTAGAGCATGAGATTCAGGGCTTCATTTTCAGGGCAGGAGATTCAGGGCAGGTGTTTCAGTGCAGGAGTTTCAGGGCATGAGATTCAGGGCATGAGATTCAGGGCATGAGTTTCAGGACAGGAGATTCAGGGCATGAGTTTCAGGGCATGAGTTTCAGGGCAGGAGTTTCAGGGCATGTGATTCAGGGCGTGAGTTTCAGGGCATGAGATTCAGGGCAGGTGTTTCAGGGCATGTAATTCAGGGCATGAGTTTCTGGGCAGATGATTCAGGGCATTAGTTTTAAGGCATGTGGTTCAGGGCATGAGATTCAGTGCAGGAGTTTCAGGGCAGGAGTTTCAGGGTATGTGATTTAGGGCATGAGGTTCAGGGCATGAGTTTCAGGGCATGAGATTCAGGGCATGAGTTTCAGTGCAGGAACTTGAGGGCATGAGATTCAGTGCACGAGTTTCAGAGCATGAGATTCAGGGCATGAGATTCAGGGCATGAGTTTCAGTGCAGGAATTTCAGGGCATGAGATTCAGGGCATGAGATTCAGGGCATGAGTTTTAGGAAAGGAGATTCAGGGAATGAGTTTCAGGGCATGCGTTTCAAGGCAGGAGTTTCAGCGTATGTAATTCAGGGCGTGAGTTTTAGTATATGAGATTCATGGCATGAGTTTCAGTGCAGGAGTTTCAGGGCATGAGATTCAGGGCATGAGTTTCAGGGCATGAGACTCAGGACAGGAGTTTCAAGGCATGAAATTCAGGGCGTGAGTTTCACTGCATGAGTTTGAGGGCAGGAGTTTCAGGGCATGAGATTCAGGGCATGAGTTTCAGGGCATGAGATTCAGGGCAAGAATTTCAGGGCATGTAATTCAGGGCATGAGTTTCTGGGCAGATGATTCAGGGCAGGAGTTTTAGGGCATGTGATTCAGGGCATGAGTTTCAGTGCATGAGTCTCAGGGCAGGAGATTCAGGGCTTGAGTTTCAGGGCATGATTTTCAGGGCAGGAGATTCAGGGCAGGTGTTTCAGTGCAGGAGTTTCTGGGCATGAGATTCAGGGCATGAGATTCAGGGCATGAGTTTCAGGATATGAGATTCATGGCATGAGTTTCAGTGCAGGAGATTCAGGGCATGAGATTCAGGGCATGAGTTTCAGAGCATGAGATTCAGGGCATGATATTCAGGGCATGATTTTCAGTGCAGGAGATTCAGGGCAGGTGTTTCAGTGCAGGAGTTTCAGGGCATGAGATTCAGGGCATGAGTTTCAGTGCAGTAACTTGAGGTCATGAGATTCAGTGCACGAGTTTCAGAGCGTGAAATTCAGGGCATGAGATTCAGGGCATGAGTTTCAGGGCAGGAGATTCAGGGCAGGTGTTTCAGTGCAGGAGTTTCAGGGCATGAGATTCAGGACATGAGATTCAGGGCATGAGTTTTAGGACAGGAGATTCAGGGCATGAGTTTCAGGGCATGAGTTTCAGGGCATGAGTTTCAGGGCAGGAGTTTCAGGGCATGTAATTCAGGGCGTGAGTTTCAGGATATGAGATTCATGGCATGAGTTTCAGTGCAGGAGTTTCAGGGCATGAGATTCAGGGCATGAATTTCAGGGCATGAGATTCAGGGCAGATATTTCAGGGCATGTAATTCAGGGCATGAGTTTCTGGGCAGATGATTCAGGGCATGAGTTTTAGGGCATGTGATTCAGGGCATGAGTTTCAGTGCATGAGTTTCAGGGCAGGAGTTTCAGCTTATGTGATTTAGGACATGAGTTTCAGGGCATGAGATTCAGGGCTTGAGTTTCAGGGAATGTGGTTCAGGGCATGAGTTTCAGGGCATGAGATTCAGGGCATGAGTTTCAGTGCAGGAACTTGAGGGCATGAGATTCAGTGCACGAGTTTCAGAGCATGAGATTCAGGGCATGAGATTCAGGGCATGATTTTTAAGGCAGGAGATTCAGGGCTGGTGTTTCAGTGCAGGAGTTTCAGGGCATGAGATTCAGGGCATGAGATTCAGGGCATGAGTTTCAGGGCATGAGATTCAGGGCAGGTATTTCAGGGCATGTAATTCAGGGCATGAGTTTCTGGGCATGAGTTTCAGGGCAGGAGTTTCAGGGCATGTGATTCAAGGCGTGAGTTTCAGGATATGAGATTCATGGCATGAGTTTCAGTGCAGGTGTTTCAGGGCATGAGATTCAGGGCATGAGTTTCAGTGCATGAGATTGAGGGCAGGAGTTTCAAGGCATGAGATTCAGGGCATGAGTTTCAGTGCATGAGTTTCAGGGCAGGAGTTTCAGGGTATGTGATGTAGGGCATGATTTTCAGTGCATGAGATTCAGGGCTTGAGATTCAGGGCATGAGTTTCAGAGCATGAGATTCAGGGCATGAGATTCAGGGCATGATTTTCAGGGCAGGAGATTCAGGGCAGGTGTTTCAGTGCAGGAGTTTCAGGGCATGAGATTCAGGGCATGAGATTCAGGGCATGAGTTTCAGGACGGGAGATTCAGGGCATGAGTTTCAGGGCATGAGTTTCAGGGCATGAGATTCAGGGCATGAGATTCAGGACAGGAGATTCAGGGCATGAGTTTCAGGGCATGAGTTTCAGGGCATGACATTCAGGGCATGAGATTCAGGGCTTCATTTTCAGGGCAGGAGATTCAGGGCAGGTGTTTCAGTGCAGGAGTTTCAGGGCACGAGATTCAGGGCATGAGATTCAGGGCATGAGTTTCAGGGCATGAGTTTCAGGGCATGAGTTTCAGGGCAGGAGTTTCAGGGCATGTGATTCAAGGCGTGAGTTTCAGGATATGAGATTCATGGCATGAGTTTCAGTGCAGGTGTTTCAGGGCATGAGATTCATGGCATGAGTTTCAGTGCAGGAGTTTCAGGGCATGAGATTCAGGGCATGAGTTTCAGTGCATGAGATTCAGGGCAGGTATTTCAGGGCATGTAATTCAGGGCATGAGTTTCTGGGCAGATGATTCAGGGCATGAGTTTTAGGGCATGTGATTCAGGGCATGAGTTTCAGTGCATGAGTTTCAGGGCAGGAGTTTCAGGGTATGTGATTTAGGGCATGAGTTTCAGGGCATGAGATTCAGGGCTTGAGTTTCAGGGAATGAGGTTCAGGGCATGAGTTTCAGGGCATGAGATTCAGGGCATGAGTTTCAGTGCAGGAACTTGAGGGCATGAGATTCAGTGCACGAGTTTCAGAGCATGAGATTCAGGGCATGAGATTCAGGGCATGATTTTCAAGGCAGGAGATTCAGGGATGGTGTTTCAGTGCAGGAGTTTCAGGGCATGAGATTCAGGGCATGAGATTCTGGGCATGAGTTTCAGGGCATGAGATTCAGGGCAGGTATTTCAGGGCATGTAATTCAGGGCAATGAGTTTCTGGGCAGATGATTCAGGACAGGAGTTTTAGGGCATGTGATTCAGGGCATGAGTTTCAGTGCATTGGTTTCAGGGCAGGAGTTTCAGGGTATGTGATTTAGGGCAAGAGTTTCAGGGCATGAGATTCAGGGCTTGAGTTTCAGGGCATGAGTTTCAGGGCATGAGTTTCAGGGCATGAGATTCAGGGCATGAGTTTCAGTGCAGTTAATTGAGGGCATGAGATTCAGTGCACGAGTTTTAGAGCATGAGATTCAGGGCTTCATTTTCAGGGCAGGAGATTCAGGGCAGGTGTTTCAGTGCAGGAGTTTCAGGGCATGAGATTCAGGGCATGAGATTCAGGGCATGAGTTTCAGGACAGGAGATTCAGGGCATGAGTTTCAGGGCATGAGTTTCAGGGCATGAGTTTCAGGGCAGGAGTTTCAGGGCATGTGATTCAGGGCGTGAGTTTCAGGGCATGAGATTCAGGGCAGGTGTTTCAGGGCATGTAATTCAGGGCATGAGTTTCTGGGCAGATGATTCAGGGCATTAGTTTTAAGGCATGTGGTTCAGGGCATGAGATTCAGTGCATGAGTTTCAGGGCAGGAGTTTCAGGGTATGTGATTTAGGGCATGAGTTTCAGGGCATGAGATTCAGGGCTTGAGTTTCAGGGCATGAGGTTCAGGGCATGAGTTTCAGGGCATGAGATTCAGGGCATGAGTTTCTCAGTGCAGGAACTTGAGGGCATGAGATTCAGTGCACGAGTTTCAGAGCATGAGATTCAGGGCATGAGATTCAGGGCATGAGTTTCAGTGCAGGAATTTCAGGGCATGAGATTCAGGGCATGAGATTCAGGGCATGAGTTTTAGGAAGGAGATTCAGGGAATGAGTTTCAGGGCATGCGTTTCAAGGCAGGAGTTTCAGCGTATGTAATTCAGGGCGTGAGTTTTAGGATATGAGATTCATGGCATGAGTTTCAGTGCAGGAGTTTCAGGGCATGAGATTCAGGGCATGAGTTTCAGGGCATGCGATTCAGGACAGGAGTTTCAAGGCATGAAATTCAGGGCTTGAGTTTCACTGCATGACTTTGAGGGCAGGAGTTTCAGGGCATGAGATTCAGGGCATGAGTTTCAGGGGCATGAGATTCAGGGCAAGAATTTCAGGGCATGTAATTCAGGGCATGAGTTTCTGGGCAGATGATTCAGGGCAGGAGTTTTAGGGCATGTGATTCAGGGCATGAGTTTCAGTGCATGAGTCTCAGGGCAGGAGATTCAGGGCTTGAGTTTCAGGGCATGATTTTCAGGGCAGGAGATTCAGGGCAGGTGTTTCAGTGCAGGAGTTTCTGGGCATGAGATTCAGGGCATGAGATTCAGGGCATGAGTTTCAGGATATGAGATTCATGGCATGAGTTTCAGTGCAGGAGATTCAGGGCATGAGATTCAGGCATGAGTTTCAGAGCATGAGATTCAGGGCATGATATTCAGGGCATGATATTCAGTGCAGGAGATTCAGGGCAGGTGTTTCAGTGCAGGAGTTTCAGGGCATGAGATTCAAGGCATGAGATTCAGGGCATGAGTTTCAGGACAGGAGATTCAGGGCATGAGTTTCAGGGCAGGAGTTTCAGGGCATGTGATTCAAGGCGTGAGTTTCAGGATATGAGATTCATGGCATGAGTTTCAGTGCAGGTGTTTCAGGGCATGAGATTCAGGGCATGAGTTTCAGTGCATGAGTTTGAGGGCAGGAGTTTCAAGGCATGAGATTCAGGGCATGAGTTTCAGTGCATGAGTTTGAGGGCAGGAGTTTCAGGCCATGAGATTAAGGGCATGAGTTTCAGGGCATGAGATTCAGGGCAGATGTTTTCAGGGCATGTAATTCAGGGCATGAGTTTCTGGGCAGATGATTCAGGTCATGAGTTTTAGGGCATGTGATTCAGGGCATGAGTTTCAGGGCATGAGTTTCAGGGCAGGAGTTTCAGGGTATGTGATGTAGGGCATGATTTTCAGGGCATGAGATTCAGGGCTGAGATTCAGGGCATGAGTTTCAGAGCATGAGATTCAGGGCATGAGATTCAGGGCATGATTTTCAGGGCAGGAGATTCAGGGCAGGTGTTTCAGTGCAGGAGTTTCAGGGCATGAGATTCAGGGCATGAGATTCAGGGCATGAGTTTCAGGACGGGAGATTCAGGGCATGAGTTTCAGGGCATGAGTTTCAGGGCATGAGATTCAGGGCATGAGATTCAGGGCTTCATTTTCAGGGCAGGAGATTCAGGGCAGGTGTTTCAGTGCAGGAGTTTCAGGGCACGAGATTCAGGGCATGAGATTCAGGGCATGAGTTTCAGGGCATGAGTTTCAGGGCAGGAGTTTAGGGCATGTGATTCAAGGCATGAGTTTCAGTGCATGAGTTTCAGGGCAGGAGTTTCAGGATATGAGATTCATGGCATGAGTTTCAGTGCAGGTGTTTCAGGGCATGAGATTCAGGGCATGAGTTTCAGTGCATGAGTTTGAGGGCAGGAGTTTCTGGGCATGAGATTCAGGGCATGAGTTTCAGGGCATGAGATTCAGGGGCAGGTATTTCAGGGCATGTAATGCAGGGCATGAGTTTCTGGGCAGATGATTCAGGGCAGGAGTTTCAGGGTATGTGATTTAGGGCATGAGTTTCAGGGCATGAGATTCAGGGCTTGAGTTTCAGAGCATGAGGTTCAGGGCATGAGTTTCAGGGCATGAGATTCAGGGCTTGAGTTTCAGTGCAGGAACTTGAGGGCATGAGATTCAGTGCACGAGTTTCAGAGCATGAGATTCAGGCATGAGATTCAGGTCATGATTTTCAAGGCAGGATATTCAGGGCAGGTGTTTCAGTGCAGGAGTTTCAGGACATGAGATTCAGGGCATGAGTTTCAGTGCAGTAACTTGAGGTCATGAGATTCAGTGCACGAGTTTCAGAGCGTGAAATTCAGGGCATGAGATTCAGGGCATGAGTTTCAGGGCAGGAGATTCAGGGCAGGTGTTTCAGTGCAGGAGATTCAGGGCATGAGATTCAGGACATGAGATTCAGGGCATGAGTTTTAGGACAGGAGTTTCAGGGCATGTAATTCAGGGCGTGAGTTTCAGGATATGAGATTCATGGCATGAGTTTCAGTGCAGGAGTTTCAGGGCATGAGATTCAGGGCATGAGTTTCAGGGCATGAGATTCAGGGCAGGTATTTCAGGGCATGTAATCAGGGCATGAGTTTCTGGGCAGATGATTCAGGGCATGAGTTTTAGGGCATGTGATTCAGGGCATGAGTTTCAGTGCATGAGTTTCAGGGCAGGAGTTTCAGGGTATGTGATTTAGGGCATGAGTTTCAGGGCATGAGATTCAGGGCTTGAGTTTCAGGGAATGAGGTTCAGGGCATGAGTTTCAGGGCATGAGATTCAGGGCATGAGTTTCAGTGCAGGAACTTGAGGGCATGAGATTCAGTGCACGAGTTTCAGAGCATGAGATTCAGGGCATGAGATTCAGGGCATGATTTTTAAGGCAGGAGATTCAGGGCTGGTGTTTCAGTGCAGGAGTTTCAGGGCATGAGATTCAGGGCATGAGATTCAGGGCATGAGTTTCAGGGCATGAGATTCAGGGCAGGTATTTCAGGGCATGTAATTCAGGGCATGAGTTTCTGGGCAGATGATTCAGGGCAGGAATTTTAGGGCATGTGATTCAGGGCATGTAATTCAGGGCATGAGTTTCTGGGCAGATGATTCAGGGCAGGAATTTTAGGGCATGTGATTCAGGGCATGAGTTTCAGTGCATGCGTTTCAGGGCAGTAGTTTCAGGGTATGTGATTTAGGGTATGAGTTTCAGGGCATGAGATTCAGGGCATGAGATTCAGGGCTTCATTTTCAGGGCAGGAGATTCAGGGCAGGTGTTTCAGTGCAGGAGTTTCAGGGCACGAGATTCAGGGCATGAGATTCAGGGCATGAGTTTCAGGGCATGAGTTTCAGGGCAGGAGTTTAGGGCATGTGATTCAAGGCATGAGTTTCAGTGCATGAGTTTCAGGGCAGGAGTTTCAGGATATGAGATTCATGGCATGAGTTTCAGTGCAGGTGTTTCAGGGCATGAGATTCAGGGCATGAGTTTCAGTGCATGAGTTTGAGGGCAGGAGTTTCTGGGCATGAGATTCAGGGCATGAGTTTCAGGGCATGAGATTCAGGGCAGGTATTTCAGGGCATGTAATTCAGGGCATGAGTTTCTGGGCAGATGATTCAGGGCAGGAGTTTCAGGGTATGTGATTTAGGGCATGAGTTTCAGGGCATGAGATTCAGGGCTTGAGTTTCAGAGCATGAGGTTCAGGGCATGAGTTTCAGGGCATGAGATTCAGGGCATGAGATTCACGTCATGATTTTCAAGGCAGGATATTCAGGGCAGGTGTTTCAGTGCAGGAGTTTCAGGACATGAGATTCAGGGCATGAGTTTCAGTGCAGTAACTTGAGGTCATGAGATTCAGTGCACGAGTTTCAGAGCGTGAAATTCAGGGCATGAGATTCAGGGCATGAGTTTCAGGGCAGGAGATTCAGGGCAGGTGTTTTAGTGCAGGAGTTTCAGGGCATGAGATTCAGGACATGAGATTCAGGGCATGAGTTTTAGGACAGGAGTTTCAGGGCATGTAATTCAGGGCGTGAGTTTCAGGATATGAGATTCATGGCATGAGTTTCAGTGCATGAGTTTCAGGGCATGAGATTCAGGGCATGAGTTTCAGGGCATGAGATTCAGGGCAGGTATTTCAGGGCATGTAATTCAGGGCATGAGTTTCTGGGCAGATGATTCAGGGCATGAGTTTTAGGGCATGTGATTCAGGGCATGAGTTTCAGTGCATGAGTTTCAGGGCAGGAGTTTCAGGGTATGTGATTTAGGGCATGAGTTTCAGGGCATGAGATTCAGGGCTTGAGTTTCAGGGAATGAGGTTCAGGGCATGAGTTTCAGGGCATGAGATTCAGGGCATGAGTTTCAGTGCAGGAACTTGAGGGCATGAGATTCAGTGCACGAGTTTCAGAGCATGAGATTCAGGGCATGAGATTCAGGGCATGATTTTTAAGGCAGGAGATTCAGGGCTGGTGTTTCAGTGCAGGAGTTTCAGGGCATGAGATTCAGGGCATGAGATTCAGGGCATGAGTTTCAGGGCATGAGATTCAGGGCAGGTATTTCAGGGCATGTAATTCAGGGCATGAGTTTCTGGGCAGATGATTCAGGGCAGGAATTTTAGGGCATGTGATTCAGGGCATGTAATTCAGGGCATGAGTTTCTGGGCAGATGATTCAGGGCAGGAATTTTAGGGCATGTGATTCAGGGCATGAGTTTCAGTGCATGCGTTTCAGGGCAGTAGTTTCAGGGTATGTGATTTAGGGTATGAGTTTCAGGGCATGAGATTCAGGGCTTGAGTTTCAGGGCATGAGATTCAGGGCAGGAGTTTTAGGGCATGTGATACAGGGCACGAGTTTGAGTGCATGAGTTTCAGGGCAGGAGTTTCAGGGCATGTGATTTAGGGCACGAGTTTCAGAGCATGAGATTCAGGGCATGAGATTCAGGGCATGAGTTTTAGGATAGGAGATTCAGGGCATGAGTTTCAGGGCATGTCTTTCAGGGCATGAGTTTCAGGGCAGGAGTTTCAGGGCATGTAATTCAGGGCGTGAGTTTCAGGATATGAGATTCATGGCATGAGTTTGAGTGCAGGAGTTTCAGGGCATGAGATTCAGGGCATGAGTTTCAGGGCATGAGATTCAGGGCAGGTATTTCAGGGCATGTAATTCAGGGCATGAGTTTCTGGGCAGATGATTCAGGGCAGGAGTTTTAGGGCATGAGATTCAGGGCATGAGATTCAGTTCATGAGTTTCAGGGCATGAGATTCAGGGCAGGTATTTCAGGGCATGTAATTCAAGGCATGATTTTCTGGGCAGATGATTCAGGGCAGGAATTTTAGGCATGTGATTCAGGGCATGAGTTTCAGTGCATGAGTTTCAGGGCAGTAGTTTCAGGGTATGTGATTTAGGGCATGAGTTTCAGGGCATGAGATTCAGGGCTTGAGTTTCAGGGCATGAGGTTCAGGGCATGAGTTTCAGGGCATGAGTTTCAGGGCAGGAGTTTTAGGGCATGTGATTCAGGGCATGAGTTTGAGTGCATGAGTTTCAGGGCAGGAGTTTCAGGGTATGTGATTTAGGGCATGAGATTCCGGGCATGAGATTCAGGGCTTGAGTTTCAGGGCATGAGGTTCAGGGCATGAGTTTCAGGTCATGAGAATCAGGGCATGAGTTTCAGAGCATGAGATTCAGGGCTTGAGATTCAGGGCATGATTTTCAGGGCAGGAGATTCAGGGCAGGTGTTTCAGTGCAGGAGTTTCAGGGCATGAGATTCAGGGCATGAGATTCAGGGCATGAGTTTCAGGACAGGAAATTCAGGGCATGAGTTTCAGGGCATGAGTTTCAGGGTAGGAGTTTCAGGGCAGGAGTTTCAGGGCATGTGATTCAGGGCGTGAGTTTCAGGATATGAGATTCATGGCATGAGTTTCAGTGCAGGAGTTTCAGGGCATGAGATTCAGGGCATCAGTTTCAGAGCATGAGATTCAGGGCATGAGATTCAGGGCATGATTTTCAGGGCAGGAGATTCAGGGCAGGTGTTTCAGTGCAGGAGTTTCAGGGCATGAGATTCAGGGCATGAGATTCAGGGCATGAGTTTCAGGACAGGAGATTCAGGGCATGAGTTTCAGGGCATGAGTTTCAGGGCATGAGATTCAGGGCATGAGATTCAGGGCTTCATTTTCAGGGCAGGAGATTCAGGGCAGGTGTTTCAGTGCAGGAGTTTCAGGGCACGAGATTCAGGGCATGAGATTCAGGGCATGAGTTTCAGGGCATGAGTTTCAGGGCATGAGTTTCAGGGCAGGAGTTTCAGGGCATGTGATTCAAGGCGTGAGTTTCAGGATATGAGATTCATGGCATGAGTTTCAGTGCAGGTGTTTCAGGGCATGAGATTCAGGGCATGAGTTTCAGTGCATGAGTTTGAGGGCAGGAGTTTCAAGGCATGAGATTCAGGGCATGAGTTTCAGAGCATGAGATTCAGGGCATGAGATTCAGGGCATGATTTTCAGGGCAGGAGATTCAGGGCAGGTGTTTCAGTGCAGGAGTTTCAGGGCATGAGATTCAGGGCATGAGATTCAGGGCATGAGTTTCAGGACAGGAGATTCAGAGCATGAGTTTCAGGGCATGAGTTTCAGGGCTTCATTTTCAGGGCAGGAGATTCAGGGCAGGTGTTTCAGTGCAGGAGTTTCAGGGCACGAGATTCAGTGCATGAGATTCAGGGCATGAGTTTCAGGGCATGAGTTTCAGGGCATGAGTTTCAGGGCAGGAGTTTCAGGGCATGTGATTCAAGGCGTGAGTTTCAGGATATGAGATTCATGGCATGAGTTTTAGTGCAGGTGTTTCAGGGCATGAGATTCAGGGCATGAGTTTCAGTGCATGAGTTTGAGGGCAGGAGTTTCAGGCCATGAGATTAAGGGCATGAGTTTCAGGGCATGAGATTCAGGGCAGGTGTTTCAGGGCATGTAATTCAGGGCATGAGTTTCTGGGCAGATGATTCAGGGCATGAGTTTTAGGGCATGTGATTCAGGGCATGAGTTTCAGTGCATGAGTTTCAGGGCAGGAATATCAGGGTATGTGATGTAGGGCATGATTTTCAGGGCATGCGATTCAGGGCTTGAGATTCAGGGCATGAGTTTCAGAGCATGAGATTCAGGGCATGAGATTCAGGGCATGATTTTCAGGGCAGGAGATTCAGGGCAGGTGTTTCAGTGCAGGAGTTTCAGGGCATGAGATTCAGGGCATGAGATTCAGGGCATGAGTTTCAGGACGGGAGATTCAGGGCATGAGTTTCAGGGCATGAGTTTCAGGGCATGAGATTCAGGGCATGAGATTCAGGGCTTCATTTTCAGGGCAGGAGATTCAGGGCAGGTGTTTCAGTGCAGGAGTTTCAGGGCACGAGATTCAGGGCATGAGATTCAGGGCATGAGTTTCAGGGCATGAGTTTCAGGGTAGGAGTTTCAGGGCATGTGATTCAAGGCATGAGTTTCAGTGCATGAGTTTCAGGGCAGGAGTTTCAGGATATGAGATTCATGGCATGAGTTTCAGTGCAGGTGTTTCAGGCATGAGATTCAGGGCATGAGTTTCAGTGCATGAGTTTGAGGGCAGGAGTTTCTGGGCATGAGATTCAGGGCATGAGTTTCAGGGCATGAGATTCAGGGCAGGTATTTCAGGGCATGTAATTCAGGGCATGAGTTTCTGGGCAGATGATTCAGGGCAGGAGTTTCAGGGTATGTGATTTAGGGCATGAGTTTCAGGGCATGAGATTCAGGGCTTGAGTTTCAGAGCATGAGGTTCAGGGCATGAGTTTCAGGGCATGAGATTCAGGGCTTGAGTTTCAGTGCAGGAACTTGAGGGCATGAGATTCAGTGCACGAGTTTCAGAGCATGAGATTCAGGGCATGAGATTCAGGTCATGATTTTCAAGGCAGGATATTCAGGGCAGGTGTTTCAGTGCAGGAGTTTCAGGACATGAGATTCAGGGCATGAGTTTCAGTGCAGTAACTTGAGGTCATGAGATTCAGTGCACGAGTTTCAGAGCGTGAAATTCAGGGCATGAGATTCAGGGCATGAGTTTCAGGGCAGGAGATTCAGGACATGAGATTCAGGGCATGAGTTTTAGGACAGGAGTTTCAGGGCATGTAATTCAGGGCGTGAGTTTCAGGATATGAGATTCATGGCATGAGTTTCAGTGC
>NW_027277273.1:0-29967 GCF_030028105.1 Mobula birostris | reverse complement strand
TCAGGGCATGAGTTTCAGGGCAGGAGTTTCAGGGCATGTGATTCAAGGCGTGAGTTTCAGGATATGAGATTCATGGCATGAGTTTCAGTGCAGGTGTTTCAGGGCATGAGATTCAGGGCATGAGTTTCAGTGCATGAGTTTGAGGGCAGGAGTTTCAAGGCATGAGATTCAGGGCATGAGTTTCAGTGCATGAGTTTGAGGGCAGGAGTTTCAGGGCATGAGATTCAGGGCATGAGTTTCAGGGCATGAGATTCAGGGCAGGTATTTCAGGGCATGTAATTCAGGGCATGAGTTTCTGGCAGATGATTCAGGGCATGAGTTTTAGGGCATGTGATTCAGGGCATGAGTTTCAGTGCATGAGTTTCAGGGCAGGAGTTTCAGGGTATGTGATGTAGGGCATGAGTTTCAGGGCATGAGATTCAGGGCTTGAGATTCAGGGCATGAGTTTCAGAGCATGAGATTCAGGGCATGAGATTCAGGGCATGATTTTCAGGGCAGGAGATTCAGGGCAGGTGTTTCAGTGCAGGAGTTTCAGGGCATGAGATTCAGGGCATGAGATTCAGGGCATGAGTTTCAGGACAGGAGATTCAGGGCATGAGTTTCAGGGCATGAGTTTCAGGGCATGAAATTCAGGGCATGAGATTCAGGGCTTCATTTTCAGGGCAGGAGATTCAGGGCAGGTGTTTCAGTGCAGGAGTTTCAGGGCACGAGATTCAGGGCATGAGATTCAGGGCATGAGTTTCAGGGCATGAGTTTCAGGGCAGGAGTTTCAGGGCATGTGATTCAAGGCGTGAGTTTCAGGATATGAGATTCATGGTATGAGTTTCAGTGCAGGTGTTTCAGGGCATGAGATTCAGGGCATGAGTTTCAGTGCATGAGTTTGAGTTCAGGAGTTTCAAGGCATGAGATTCAGGGCATGAGTTTCAGTGCATGAGTTTGAGGGCAGGAGTTTCAGGGCATGAGATTCAGGCCAGGAGTTTCAGGGCATGATATTCAGGGCAGGTATTTCAGGGCATGTAATTCAGGGCATGAGTTTCTGGGCCGACGATTCAGGGCATGAGTTTTAGGGCATGTGATTCAGGGCATGAGTTTCAGTGCATGAGTTTCAGGGCAGGAGTTTCAGGGTATGTGATTTAGGGCATGAGTTTCAGGGCATGAGATTCAGGGCTTGAGTTTCAGGGCATGAGGTTCAGGGCATGAGTTTCAGGGCATGAGATTCAGGGCTTGAGTTTCAGTGCAGGAACTTGAGGGCATGAGATTCAGTGCACGAGTTTCAGAGCATGAGATTCAGGGCATGAGATTCAGGTCATGATTTTCAAGGCAGGAGATTCAGGGCAGGTGTTTCAGTGCAGGAGTTTCAGGACATGAGATTCAGGGCATGAGTTTCAGTGCAGTAACTTGAGGTCATGAGATTCAGTGCACGAGATTCAGAGCGTGAGATTCAGGGCATGAGATTCAGGGCATGAATTTCAGGGCAGGAGATTCAGGGCAGGTGTTTCAGTGCAGGAGTTTCAGGGCATGAGATTCAGGACATGAGATTCAGGGCATGAGTTTGAGGGCAGGGGTTTCAGGGCATGTAATTCAGGGCGTGAGTTTCAGTGCATGAGATTCAGGGCAGATATTTCAGGGCATGTATTTCAGGGCATGAGTTTCTGGGCAGCTGATTCAGGGCAGGAATTTTAGGGCATGTGATTCAGGGCATGAGTTTCAGGGCATGAGTTTCAGCGCAGGAGTTTCAGGGCATGAGATTCAGGGCATGAATTTCAGAGCATGAGATTCAGGGCAGGTATTTCAGGGCATGTAATTCAGGGCATGAGTTTCTGGGCAGATGATTCAGGGCATGAGTTTTAGGGCATGTGATTCAGGGCATGAGTTTCAGTGCATGAGTTTCAGGGCAGGAGTTTCAGGGTATGTGATGTAGGGCATGAGTTTCAGGGCATGAGATTCAGGGCTTGAGATTCAGGGCATGAGTTTCAGAGCATGAGATTCAGGGCATGAGATTCAGGGCATGATTTTCAGGGCAGGAGATTCAGGGCAGGTGTTTCAGTGCAGGAGTTTCAGGGCATGAGATTCAGGGCATGAGATTCAGGGCATGAGTTTCAGGACAGGAGATTCAGGGCATGAGTTTCAGGGCATGAGTTTCAGGGCATGAAATTCAGGGCATGAGATTCAGGGCTTCATTTTCAGGGCAGGAGATTCAGGGCAGGTGTTTCAGTGCAGGAGTTTCAGGGCACGAGATTCAGGGCATGAGATTCAGGGCATGAGTTTCAGGGCATGAGTTTCAGGGCAGGAGTTTCAGGGCATGTGATTCAAGGCGTGAGTTTCAGGATATGAGATTCATGGTATGAGTTTCAGTGCAGGTGTTTCAGGGCATGAGATTCAGGGCATGAGTTTCAGTGCATGAGTTTGAGTTCAGGAGTTTCAAGGCATGAGATTCAGGGCATGAGTTTCAGTGCATGAGTTTGAGGGCAGGAGTTTCAGGGCATGAGATTCAGGCCAGGAGTTTCAGGGCATGATATTCAGGGCAGGTATTTCAGGGCATGTAATTCAGGGCATGAGTTTCTGGGCCGACGATTCAGGGCATGAGTTTTAGGGCATGTGATTCAGGGCATGAGTTTCAGTGCATGAGTTTCAGGGCAGGAGTTTCAGGGTATGTGATTTAGGGCATGAGTTTCAGGGCATGAGATTCAGGGCTTGAGTTTCAGGGCATGAGGTTCAGGGCATGAGTTTCAGGGCATGAGATTCAGGGCTTGAGTTTCAGTGCAGGAACTTGAGGGCATGAGATTCAGTGCACGAGTTTCAGAGCATGAGATTCAGGGCATGAGATTCAGGTCATGATTTTCAAGGCAGGAGATTCAGGGCAGGTGTTTCAGTGCAGGAGTTTCAGGACATGAGATTCAGGGCATGAGTTTCAGTGCAGTAACTTGAGGTCATGAGATTCAGTGCACGAGATTCAGAGCGTGAGATTCAGGGCATGAGATTCAGGGCATGAATTTCAGGGCAGGAGATTCAGGGCAGGTGTTTCAGTGCAGGAGTTTCAGGGCATGAGATTCAGGACATGAGATTCAGGGCATGAGTTTTAGGATAGGAGATTCAGGGCATGAGTTTCAGGGCATGAGTTTCAGGGCAGGAGTTTCAGGGCATGTAATTCAGGACGTGAGTTTCAGGATATGAGATTCATGGCATGAGTTTCAGTGCAGGAGTTTCAGGGCATGAGATTCAGGGCATGAGTTTCAGGGCATGAGATTCAGAGCAGGTATTTCAGGGCATGTAATTCAGGGCATGAGTTTCAGGGCATGTGATTCAGGGCATGAGTTTCAGTGCATGAGTTTTCAGGGCAGGAGTTTCAGGGTATGTGATTTAGGGCATGAGTTTCAGGGCATGAGATTCAGGGCTTGAGTTTCAGGGCTTCATTTTCAGGGCAGGAGATTCAGGGCAGGTGTTTCAGTGCAGGAGTTTCAGGGCACGAGATTCTGGGCATGAGATTCAGGGCATGAGTTTCAGGGAATGAGTTTCAGGGCAGGAGTTTCAATGCATGTGATTCAAGGCGTGAGTTTCAGGATATGAGATTCATGGCATGAGTTTCAGTGCAGGTGTTTCAGGGTATGAGATACAGGGCATGAGTTTCAGTGCATGAGATTCAGGGCATGAGTTTCAGGGCATGAGATTCAGGGCAGGTATTTCAGGGCATGTAATTCAGGGCAGGAGATTCAGGGCAGGTGTTTCAGTGCAGGAGTTTCAGGGCACGAGATTCAGGGCATGAGATTCAGGGCATGAGTTTCAGGGCAGGAGTTTCAGGGCATGTGATTCAAGGCGTGAGTTTCAGGATATGAGATTCATGGTATGGGTTTCAGTGCAGGTGTTTCAGGGCATGAGATTCAGGGCATGAGTTTCAGTGCATGAGTTTGAGGGCAGGAGTTTCAAGGCATGAGATTCAGGGCATGAGTTTCAGTGCATGAGTTTGAGGGCAGGAGTTTCAGGGCATGAGATTCAGGCCATGAGTTTCAGGGCATGATATTCAGGGCAGGTATTTCAGGGCATATAATTCAGGGCATGAGTTTCTGGGCCGATGATTCAGGGCATGTGATTCAGGGCATGAGTTTCAGTGCATGAGTTTCAGGGCAGGAGTTTCAGGGTATGTGATTTAGGGCATGAGTTTCAGGGCATGAGATTCAGGGCTTGAGTTTCAGGGCATGAGGTTCAGGGCAAGAGTTTCAGGGCATGAGATTCAGGGCTTGAGTTTCAGTGCAGGAACTTGAGGGCATGAGATTCAGTGCACGAGTTTCAGAGCATGAGATTCAGGGCATGAGATTCAGGTCATGATTTTCAAGGCAGGAGATTCAGGGCAGGTGTTTCAGTGCAGGAGTTTCAGGACATGAGATTCAGGGCATGAGTTTCAGTGCAGTAACTTGAGGTCATGAGATTCAGTGCACGAGATTCAGAGCGTGAGATTCAGGGCATGAGATTCAGGGCATGAGTTTCAGGGCAGGAGATTCAGGGCAGGTGTTTCAGTGCAGGAGTTTCAGGGCATGAGATTCAGGACATGAGATTCACGGCATGAGTTTTAGGACAGGAGATTCAGGGCATGAGTTTCAGGGCATGAGTTTCAGGGCAGGAGTTTCAGGGCAGTTGTTTCAGTGCAGGAGTTTCAGGGCATGAGATTCAGGGCATGAGATTCAGGGCATGAGTTTCAGGACAGGAAACTCAGGGCATGAGTTTCAGGGCATGAGTTTCAGGGCAGGAGTTTCAGGGCATGTGATTCAGGGCGTGAGTTTCAGGATATGAGATTCATGGCATGAGTTTCAGTGCAGGAGTTTCAGGGCATGAGATTCAGGGCATGAGTTTCAGAGCATGAGATTCAGGGCATGAGATTCAGGGCATGATTTTCAGGGCAGGAGATTCAGGGCAGGTGTTTCAGTGCAGGAGTTTCAGGGCATGAGATTCAGGGCATGAGATTCAGGGCATGAGATTCAGGGCATGAGATTCAGGCTTCATTTTCAGGGCAGGAGATTCAGGGCAGGTGTTTCAGTGCAGGAGTTTCAGGGCACGAGATTCAGGGCATGAGATTCAGGGCATGAGTTTCAGGGCATGAGTTTCAGGGCAGGAGTTTCAGGGCATGTGATTCAAGGCGTGAGTTTCAGGATATGAGATTCATGGCATGAGTTTCAGTGCAGGTGTTTCAGGGCATGAGATTCAGGGCATGAGTTTCAGTGCATGAGTTTGAGGGCAGGAGTTTCAAGGCATGAGATTCAGGGCATGAGTTTCAGTGCATGAGTTTGAGGGCAGGAGTTTCAGGGCATGAGATTCAGGGCATGAGTTTCAGGGCATGAGATTCAGGGCAGGTATTTCAGGGCATGTAATTCAGGGCATGAGTTTCTAGGCAGATGATTCAGGGCATGAGTTTTAGGGCATGTGATTCAGGGCATGAGTTTCAGTGCATGTGTTTCAGGGCAGGAGTTTCAGGGTATGTGCTGTAGGGCATTAGATTCATGGCATGAGTTTCAGTGCAGGAGTTTCAGGGCATGAGTTTCAGGGCATGAGATTCAGGGCTTCATTCTCAGGGCAGGAGATTCAGGGCAGGTGTTTCAGTGCAGGAGTTTCAGGGCACGAGATTCAGGGCATGAGATTCAGGGCATGAGTTTCAGGGCATGAGTTTCAGGGCAGGAGTTTCAGGGCATGTGATTCAAGGCGTGAGTTTCAGGATATGAGATTCATGGTATGAGTTTCAGTGCAGGTGTTTCAGGGCATGAGATTCAGGGCATGAGTTTCAGTGCATGAGTTTGAGGGCAGGAGTTTCAAGGCATGAGATTCAGGGCATGAGTTTCAGTGCATGAGTTTGAGGGCAGGAGTTTCAGGGCATGAGATTCAGGCCATGAGTTTCAGGGCATGATATTCAGGGCAGGTATTTCAGGGCATGTAATTCAGGGCATGAGTTTCTGGGCCGATGATTCAGGGCATGAGTTTTAGGGCATGTGATTCAGGGCATGAGTTTCAGTGCATGAGTTTCAGGGCAGGAGTTTCAGGGTATGTGATTTAGGGCATGAGTTTCAGGGCATGAGATTCAGGGCTTGAGTTTCAGGGCATGAGGTTCAGGGCATGAGTTTCAGGGCATGAGATTCAGGGCTTGAGTTTCAGTGCAGGAACTTGAGGGCATGAGATTCAGTGCACGAGTTTCAGAGCATGAGATTCAGGGCATGAGATTCAGGTCATGATTTTCAAGGCAGGAGATTCAGGGCAGGTGTTTCAGAGCAGGAGTTTCAGGACATGAGATTCAGGGCATGAGTTTCAGTGCAGTAACTTGAGGTCATGAGATTCAGTGCACGAGATTCAGAGCGTGAGATTCAGGGCATGAGATTCAGGGCAAGAATTTCAGGGCAGGAGATTCAGGGCAGGTGTTTCAGTGCAGGAGTTTCAGGGCATGAGATTCAGGACATGAGATTCAGGGCATGAGTTTTAGGACAGGAGATTCAGGGCATGAGTTTCAGGGCATGAGTTTCAGGGCAGGAGCTTCAGGGCATGTAATTCAGGGCGTGAGTTTCAGGATATGAGATTCATGGCATGAGTTTCAGTGCAGGAGTTTCAGGGCATGAGATTCAGGGCATGAGTTTCAGGGCATGAGATTCAGAGCAGGTATTTCAGTGCATGTAATTCAGGGCATGAGTTTCAGGGCATGAGATTCAGGGCATGAGTTTCAGTGCAGGAACTTGAGAGCATGAGATTCAGTGCACGAGTTTCAGAGCATCAGATTCAGGGCATGAGATTCAGGCATGATTTTCAAAGCAGGAGATTCAGGGCTGGTGTTTCAGTGCAGGAGTTTCAGGGCATGAGATTCAGGGCATGAGATTCAGGGCATGAGTTTCAGGGCATGAGATTCAGGGCAGGTATTTCAGGGCATGTAATTCAGGGCATGACTTTCTGGCAGATGATTCAGGGCAAAAATTTTAGGGCATGTGATTCAGGGCATGTAATTCAGGGCATGAGTTTCAGTGCATGAGTTTCAGGGCAGTAGTTTCAGGGTATGTGATTTAGGGTATGAGCTTCAGGGCATGAGATTCAGGGCTTGAGTTTCAGGGCATGAGATTCAGGGCAGGAGTTTTAGGGCATGTGATTCAGGGCACGAATTTGAGTGCATGAGTTTCAGGGCAGGAGTTTCAGGGCAGGAGTTTCAGGGTATGTGATTTAGGGCATGAGTTTCAGAGCATGAGATTCAGGGCATGAGATTCAGGGTATGAATTTCAAGGCAGAAGATTCAGGGCAGGTGTTTCAGTGCATGAGTTTCAGGGCATGAGATTCAGAGCATGAGATTCAGGGCATGAGTTTTAGGACAGGAGATTCAGGGCATGAGTTTCAGGGCAGGAGTTTCAGGGCATGTAATTCAGGGCGTGAGTTTCAGGATATGAGATTCATGGCATGAGTTTCAGGATATGAGATTCATGGCATGAGTTTCAGTGCAGGAGATTCAGGGCATTAGTTTCAGTGCATAAGTTTGTGGGCAGGAGTTTCAAGGCATGAGATTCAGGGCATGAGTTCAGTGCAGGAACTTGAGGGCATGAGATTCAGTGCAAGAGTTTTAGAGCATGAGATTCAGGGCTTCATTTTCAGGGCAGGAGATTCAGGGCAGGTGTTTCCGTGCAGGAGTTTCAGGGCACGAGTTTCAGGGCATGACTTTCAGGGCATGAGATTCAGGGCTTGAGTTTCAGGGCATGAGTTTCAGTGCATGAGTTTCAGGGCAGTAGTTTCAGGGTATGTGATTTAGGGCATAAGTTTCAGGGCATGAGATTCAGGGCTTGAGTTTCAGGGCATGAGGTTCAGGGCATTAGTTTCAGGTCATGAGTTTCAGGGCAGGAGTTTTAGGGCATGTGATTCAGGGCATGAGTTTCAGTGCATGAGTTTCAGGGCAGGAGTTTCAGGGTATGTGATTTAGGGCATGAGATTCCGGGCATGAGATTCAGGGCTTGAGTTTCAGGGCATGAGGTTCAGGGCATGAGTTTCAGGTCATGAGATTCAGGGCATGGGTTTCAGTGCAGGATCTTGAGGGCATGAGATTCAGGGCATGAGTTTCAGAGCATGAGATTCAGGGCATGAGATTCAGGGCAGGAGATTCAGGGAAGGAGATTCAGGGCAGGTGTTTCAGTGCAGGAGTTTCAGGGCACGAGATTCAGGGCATGAGATTCAGGGCATGAGTTTCAGGGCATGAGTTTCAGGGCAGGAGTTTCAATGCATGTGATTCAAGGCGTGAGTTTCAGGATATGAGATTCATGGCATGAGTTTCAGTGCAGGTGTTTCAGGGCATGAGATTCAGGGCATGAGTTTCAGTGCATGAGTTTGAGGGCAGGAGTTTCAAGGCATGAGATTCAGGGCATGACTTTCAGTGCATGAGTTTGAGGGCAGGAGTTTCAGGGCATGAGATTCAGGGCATGAGTTTCAGGGCATGAGATTCAGGGCAGGTATTTCAGGGCATGTAATTCAGGGCAGGAGATTCAGGGCAGGTGTTTCAGTGCAGGAGTTTCAGGGCACGAGATTCAGGGCATGAGATTCAGGGCATGAGTTTCAGGGCATGAGTTTCAGGGCAGGAGTTTCAGGGCATGTGATTCAAGGCGTGAGTTTCAGGATATGAGATTCAGGGCATGAGTTTCAGTGCATGAGTTTGAGGGCAGGAGTTTCAGGGCATGAGATTCAGGCCATGAGTTTCAGGGCATGATATTCAGGGCAGGTATTTCAGGGCATGTAATTCAGGGCATGAGTTTCTGGGCCGATGATTCAGGGCATGAGTTTTAGGGCATGTGATTCAGGGCATGAGTTTCAGTGCATGAGTTTCAGGGCAGGAGTTTCAGGGTATGTGATTTAGGGCATGAGTTTCAGGGCATGAGATTCAGGGCTTGAGTTTCAGGGCATGAGGTTCAGGGCATGAGTTTCAGGGCATGAGATTCAGGGCTTGAGTTTCAATGCAGGAACTTGAGGGCATGAGATTCAGTGCACGAGTTTCAGAGCATGAGATTCAGGGCATGAGATTCAGGTCATGATTTTCAAGGCAGGAGATTCAGGGCAGGTGTTTCAGTGCAGGAGTTTCAGGACATGAGATTCAGGGCATGAGTTTCAGTGCAGTAACTTGAGGTCATGAGATTCAGTGCACGAGATTCAGAGCGTGAGATTCAGGGCATGAGATTCAGGGCATGAGTTTCAGGGCAGGAGACTCAGGGCAGGTGTTTCAGTGCAGGAGTTTCAGGGCATGAGATTCAGGACATGAGATTCAGGGCATGAGTTTTAGGACAGGAGATTCAGGGCATGAGTTTCAGGGCATGAGTTTCAGGGCAGGAGTTTCAGGGCATGTAATTCAGGGCGTGAGTTTCAGGATATGAGATTCATGGCATGAGTTTCAGTGCAGGAGTTTCAGGGCATGAGATTCAGGGCATGAGTTTCAGGGCATGAGATTCAGAGCAGGTATTTCAGGGCATGTAATTCATGGCATGAGTTTCTGGGCAGATGATTCAGGGCATGAGTTTTAGGGCATGTGATTCAGGGCATGAGTTTGAGTGCATGAGTTTCAAGGCAGGAGTTTCAGGGTATGTGATTTAGGGCATGAGTTTCAGGGCATGAGATTCAGGGCTTCAGTTTCAGGGCATGAGGTTCAGGGCATGAGTTTCAGGGCATGAGATTCAGGGCATGAGTTTCAGTGCAGGAACTTGAGGGCATGAGATTCAGTGCACGAGTTTCAGAGCATCAGATTCAGGGCATGAGATTCAGGGCATGATTTTCAAGGCAGGAGATTCAGGGCTGGTGTTTCAGTGCAGGAGTTTCAGGGCATGAGATTCAGGGCATGAGATTCAGGGCATGAGTTTCAGGGCATGAGATTCAGGGCAGGTATTTCAGGGCATGTAATTCAGGGCATGAGTTTCTGGGCAGATGATTCAGGGCAAAAATTTTAGGGCATGTGATTCAGGGCATGTAATTCAGGGCATGAGTTTCAGTGCATGAGTTTCAGGGCAGTAGTTTCAGGGTATGTGATTTAGGGTATGAGCTTCAGGGCATGAGATTCAAGGCTTGAGTTTCAGGGCATGAGATTCAGGGCAGGAGTTTTAGGGCATGTGATTCAGGGCACGAATTTGAGTGCATGATTTTCAGGGCAGGAGATTCAGGGCAGGTGTTTCAGTGCAGGAGTTTCAGGGCATGAGATTCAGAGCATGAGATTCAGGGCATGAGTTTTAGGACAGGAGATTCAGGGCATGAGTTTCAGGGCATGAGTTTCAGGGCAGGAGTTTCAGGGCATGTAATTCAGGGCGTGAGTTTCAGGATATGAGATTCATGGCATGAGTTTGAGTGCATGAGTTTCAGGATATGAGATTCATGGCATGAGTTTCAGTGCAGGAGATTCAGGGCATGAGTTTCAGTGCATAAGTTTGAGGGCAGGAGTTTCAAGGCTTGAGATTCAGGGCATGAGTTTCAGTGCAGGAACTTGAGGGCATGAGATTCAGTGCAAGAGTTTTAGAGCATGAGATTCAGGGCTTCATTTTCAGGGCAGGAGATTCAGGGCAGGTGTTTCAGTGCAGGAGTTTCAGGGCACGAGTTTCAGGGCATGAGTTTCAGGGCATGAGATTCAGGGCTTGAGTTTCAGGGCATGAGGTTCAGGGCATGAGTTTCAGGGCATGAGATTCAGGGCATGAGTTTCAGTGCAGGAACTTGAGGGCATGAGATTCGGTGCACGAGTTTCAGAGCATGAGATTCAGGGCATGATTTTCAAGGCAGAAGATTCAGGGCAGGTATTTCAGTGCAGGAGTTTCAGGGCATGAGATTCAGGGCATGAGATTCAGGGCATGAGTTTCAGGGCATGAGATTCAGGGCAGGTATTTCAGGGCATGTAATTCAGGGCATGATTTTCTGGGCAGATGATTCAGGGCAGGAATTTTAGGGCATGTGATGCAGGGCATGAACTTCAGTGCATGAGTTTCAGGGCAGTAGTTTCAGGGTATGTGATTTAGGGCATGAGTTTCAGGGCATGAGATTCAGGGCTTGAGTTTCAGGGCATGAGGTTCAGGGCATTAGTTTCAGGTCATGAGTTTCAGGGCAGGAGTTTTAGGGCATGTGATTCAGGGCATGAGTTTGAGTGCATGAGTTTCAGGGCAGGAGTTTCAGGGTATGTGATTTAGGGCATGAGATTCCGGGCATGAGATTCAGGGCTTGAGTTTCAGGGCATGAGGTTCAGGGCATGAGTTTCAGGTCATGAGATTCAGGGCATGGGTTTCAGTGCAGGAACTTGAGGGCATGAGATTCAGGGCATGAGTTTCAGAGCATGAGATTCAGGGCATGAGATTCAGGGCATGATTTTCAGGGCAGGAGATTCAGGGCAGGTGTTTCAGTGCAGGAGTTTCAGGGCATGAGATTCAGGGCATGAGATTCAGGGCATGAGTTTCAGGACAGGAAATTCAGGGCATGAGTTTCAGGGCATGAGTTTCAGGGCAGGAGTTTCAGGGCATGTGATTCAGGGCGTGAGTTTCAGGATATGAGATTCATGGCATGAGTTTCAGTGCAGGAGTTTCAGGGCATGAGATTCAGGGCATGAGATTCAGGGCATGAGATTCAGGGCATGATTTTCAGGGCAGGAGATTCAGGGCAGGTGTTTCAGTGCAGGAGTTTCAGGGCATGAGATTCAGGGCATGAGATTCAGGGCATGAGTTTCAGGACAGGAGATTCAGGGCAAGAGTTTCAGGGCATGAGTTTCAGGGCATGAGATTCAGGGCATGAGATTCAGGGCTTCATTTTCAGGGCAGGAGATTCAGGGCAGGTGTTTCAGTGCAGGAGTTTCAGGGCACGAAATTCAGGGCATGAGATTCAGGGCATGAGTTTCAGGGCAGGAGTTTCAGGGTATGTGATTTAGGGCATGAGTTTCAGGGCATGAGATTCAGGGCTTGAGATTCAGGGCATGAGTTTCAGAGCATGAGATTCAGGGCATGAGATTCAGGGCATGATTTTCAGGGCAGGAGATTCAGCGCAGGTGTTTCAGTGCAGGAGTTTCAGGGCATGAGATTCAGGGCATGATTTTCATTGCATGAGATTCAGGGCTTCATTTTCAGGGCAGGAGATTCAGGGCAGGTGTTTCAGTGCAGGAGTTTCAGGGTTTGAGTTTCAGGGCATGAGGTTCAGGGCATGAGTTTCAGGGCATGAGATTCAGGGCATGAGTTTCAGTGCAGGAACTTGAGGGCATGAGATTCGGTGCACGAGTTTCAGAGCATGAGATTCAGGGCATGATTTTCAAGGCAGAAGATTCAGGGCAGGTATTTCAGTGCATGAGTTTGAGGGCAGGAGTTTCAAGGCATGAGATTCAGGGCATGAGTTTCAGTGCATGAGTTTGAGGGCAGGAGTTTCAGGTCATGATTTTCAGGGCATGAGTTTCAGGGCATGAGATTCAGGGCAGGAATTTTAGGGCATGTGATGCAGGGCATGAAGTTCAGTGCATGAGTTTCAGGGCAGTAGTTTCAGGGTATGTGATTTAGGGCATGAGTTTCAGGGCATGAGATTCAGGGCTTGAGTTTCAGGGCATGAGGTTCAGGGCATTAGTTTCAGGTCATGAGTTTCAGGGCAGGAGTTTTAGGGCATGTGATTCAGGGCATGAGTTTGAGTGCATGAGTTTCAGGGCAGGAGTTTCAGGGTATGTGATTTAGGGCATGAGATTCCGGGCATGAGATTCAGGGCTTGAGTTTCAGGGCATGAGGTTCAGGGCATGAGTTTCAGGTCATGAGATTCAGGGCATGGGTTTCAGTGCAGGAACTTGAGGGCATGAGATTCAGGGCATGAGTTTCAGAGCATGAGATTCAGGGCATGAGATTCAGGGCATGATTTTCAGGGCAGGAGATTCAGGGCAGGTGTTTCAGTGCAGGAGTTTCAGGGCATGAGATTCAGGGCATGAGATTCAGGGCATGAGTTTCAGGACAGGAAATTCAGGGCATGAGTTTCAGGGCATGAGTTTCAGGGCAGGAGTTTCAGGGCATGTGATTCAGGGCGTGAGTTTCAGGATATGAGATTCATGGCATGAGTTTCAGTGCAGGAGTTTCAGGGCATGAGATTCAGGGCATGAGATTCAGGGCATGAGATTCAGGGCATGATTTTCAGGGCAGGAGATTCAGGGCAGGTGTTTCAGTGCAGGAGTTTCAGGGTTTCAGGGCATGAGATTCAGGCATGAGATTCAGGGCATGAGTTTCAGGACAGGAGATTCAGGGCATGAGTTTCAGGGCATGAGTTTCAGGGCATGAGATTCAGGGCATGAGATTCAGGGCTTCATTTTTAGGGCAGGAGATTCAGGGCAGGTGTTTCAGTGCAGGAGTTTCAGGACACGAAATTCAGGGCATGAGATTCAGGGCATGAGTTTCAGGGCAGGAGTTTCAGGGTATGTGATTTAGGGCATGAGTTTCAGGGCATGAGATTCAGGGCTTGAGATTCAGGGCATGAGTTTCAGAGCATGAGATTCAGGGCATGAGATTCAGGGCATGATTTTCAGGGCAGGAGATTCAGGGCAGGTGTTTCAGTGCAGGAGTTTCAGGGCATGAGATTCAGGGCATGATTTTCAGGGCATGAGATTCAGGGCTTCATTTTCAGGCAGGAGATTCAGGGCAGGTGTTTCAGTGCAGGAGTTTCAGGGCACGAGATTCAGGGCATGAGATTCAGGGCATGAGTTTCAGGACATGAGTTTCAGGGCATGAGTTTCAGGGCAGGAGTTTCAGGGCATGTGATTCAAGGCGTGAGTTTCAGGATATGAGATTCATGGCATGAGTTTCAGTGCAGGTGTTTCAGGGCATGAGATTCAGGGCATGAGTTTCAGTGCATGAGTTTGAGGGCAGGAGTTTCAAGGCATGAGATTCAGGGCATGAGTTTCAGTGCATGAGTTTGAGGGCAGGAGTTTCAGGTCATGATTTTCAGGGCATGAGTTTCAGGGCATGAGATTCAGGGCAGGTATTTCAGGGCATGTAATTCAGGGCATGAGTTTCTGGGCAGATGATTCAGGGCATGAGTTTTAGGGCATGAGATTCATGGCATGAGTTTCAGTGCAGGTGTTTCAGGGCATGTGATTCAGGGCATGAGTTTCAGTGCATGAGTTTCAGGGCAGGAGTTTCAGGGTATGTGATTTAGGGCATGAGTTTCAGGGCATGAGATTCAGGGCTTGAGTTTCAGGGCATGAGGTTCAGGGCATGAGTTTCAGGGCATGAGATTCAGGGCATGAGATTCAGGTCATTAATTTCAAGGCAGGAGATTCAGGGCAGGTGTTTCAGTGCAGGAGTTTCAGGACATAAGATTCAGGGCATGATTTTCAGTGCAGTAACTTGAGGTCATGAGATTCAGTGCACGAGTTTCAGAGCGTGAGATTCAGGGCATGAGATTCAGGGCATGAGTTTCAGGGCAGGAGATTCAGGGCAGGTGTTTCAGTGCAGGAGTTTCAGGGCATGAGATTCAGGACATGAGATTCAGGGCATGAGTTTTAGGACAGGAGATTCAGGGCATGAGTTTCAGGGCATGAGTTTCAGGGCATGAGTTTCAGGGCAGGAGTTTCAGGGCATGTAATTCAGGGCGTGAGTTTCAGGATATGAGATTCATGGCATGAGTTTCAGTGCGGGAGTTTCAGGGCATTTGATTCAGGGCATGAGTTTCAGGGCATGAGATTCAGTGCAGGTATTTCAGGGCATGTAATTCAGGGCATGAGTTTCTGGGCAGATGATTCAGGGCAGGAGTTTTAGGGCATGTGATTCAGGGCATGAGTTTCAGTGCATGAGTTTCAGGGCAGGAGTTTCAGGGTATGTGATTTAGGGCAAGAGTTTCAGGGCATGAGATTCAGGGCTTGAGTTTCAGGGCATGAGGTTCAGGGCATGAGTTTCAGGGCATGAGATTCAGGGCATGAGTTTCAGTGCAGGAACTTGAGGGCATGAGATTCAGTGCACAAGTTTTAGAGCATGAGATTCAGGGCTTCATTTTCAGGGCAGGAGATTCAGGGCAGGTGTTTCAGTGCAGGAGTTTCAGGGCACGAGATTCAGGGCATGAGATTCAGGGCATGAGTTTCAGGGCATGAGTTTCAGGGCAGGAGTTTCAGGGCATGTGATTCAAGGCTTGAGTTTCCGGATATGAGATTCATGGCATGAGTTTCAGTGCAGGTGTTTCAGGGCATGAGATTCAGGGCATGATTTTCAGTGCATGAGTTTGAGGGCAGGAGTTTCAAGGCATGAGATTCAGGGCATGAGTTTCAGTGCATGAGTTTGAGGGCAGGAGTTTCAGGGCATG
This sequence comes from Mobula birostris, assembly GCF_030028105.1. Classification (NCBI taxonomy): domain Eukaryota; kingdom Metazoa; phylum Chordata; class Chondrichthyes; order Myliobatiformes; family Myliobatidae; genus Mobula; species Mobula birostris. The sequence continues at coordinate 14,709 of NW_027277273.1, read as the reverse complement.
AGATTCAGGGCATGAGTTTCAGGGCATGATATTCAGGGCAGGTATTTCAGGGCATGTAATTCAGGGCATGAGTTTCTGGGCCGATGATTCAGGGCATGAGTTTTAGGGCATGTGATTCAGGGCATGATTTTCAGTGCATGAGTTTCAGGGCAGGAGTTTCAGGGTATGTGATTTAGGGCATGAGTTTTAGGGCATGAGATTCAGGGCTTGAGTTTCAGGGCATGAGGTTCAGGGCATGAGTTTCAGGGCATGAGACTCAGGGCATGAGTTTCAGTGCAGGAACTTGAGGGCATGAGATTCAGTGCACGAGTTTCAGAGCATGAGATTCAGGGCATGAGATTCAGGGCATGATTTTCAAGGCAGAAGATTCAGGGCAGGTATTTCAGTGCAGGAGTTTTAGGGCATGAGATTCAGGGCATGAGATTCAGGGCATGAGTTTCAGGGCATGAGATTCAGGGCAGGTATTTCAGGGCATGTAATTCAGGGCATGAGTTTCTGGGCAGATGATTCAGGGCATGAGTTTTAGGGCATGAGATTCATGGCATGAGTTTCAGTGCAGGTGTTTCAGGGCATGTGATTCAGGGCATGAGTTTCAGTGCATGAGTTTCAGGGCAGGAGTTTCAGGGTATGTGATTTAGGGCATGAGTTTCAGGCATGAGATTCAGGGCTTGAGTTTCAGGGCATGAGGTTCAGGGCATGAGTTTCAGGGCATGAGATTCAGGGCATGAGATTCAGGTCATTAATTTCAAGGCAGGAGATTCAGGGCAGGTGTTTCAGTGCAGGAGTTTCAGGACATAAGATTCAGGGCATGATTTTCAGTGCAGTAACTTGAGGTCATGAGATTCAGTGCACGAGTTTCAGAGCGTGAGATTCAGGGCATGAGATTCAGGGCATGAGTTTCAGGGCAGGAGATTCAGGGCAGGTGTTTCAGTGCAGGAGTTTCAGGGCATGAGATTCAGGACATGAGATTCAGGGCATGAGTTTTAGGACAGGAGATTCAGGGCATGAGTTTCAGGGCATGAGTTTCAGGGCATGAGTTTCAGGGCAGGAGTTTCAGGGCATGTAATTCAGGGCGTGAGTTTCAGGATATGAGATTCATGGCATGAGTTTCAGTGCGGGAGTTTCAGGGCATTTGATTCAGGGCATGAGTTTCAGGGCATGAGATTCAGTGCAGGTATTTCAGGGCATGTAATTCAGGGCATGAGTTTCTGGCAGATGATTCAGGGCAGGAGTTTTAGGGCATGTGATTCAGGGCATGAGTTTCAGTGCATGAGTTTCAGGGCAGGAGTTTCAGGGTATCTGATTTAGGGCAAGAGTTTCAGGGCATGAGATTCAGGGCTTGAGTTTCAGGGCATGAGGTTCAGGGCATGAGTTTCAGGGCATGAGATTCAGGGCATGAGTTTCAGTGCAGGAACTTGAGGGCATGAGATTCAGTGCACAAGTTTTAGAGCATGAGATTCAGGGCTTCATTTTCAGGGCAGGAGATTCAGGGCAGGTGTTTCAGTGCAGGAGTTTCAGGGCACGAGATTCAGGGCATGAGATTCAGGGCATGAGTTTCAGGGCATGAGTTTCAGGGCAGGAGTTTCAGGGCATGTGATTCAAGGCTTGAGTTTCCGGATATGAGATTCATGGCATGAGTTTCAGTGCAGGTGTTTCAGGGCATGAGATTCAGGGCATGAGTTTCAGTGCATGAGTTTGAGGGCAGGAGTTTCAAGGCATGAGATTCAGGCATGAGTTTCAGTGCATGAGTTTGAGGGCAGGAGTTTCAGGGCATGAGATTCAGGGCATGAGTTTCAGGGCATGATATTCAGGGCAGGTATTTCAGGGCATGTAATTCAGGGCATGAGTTTCTGGCCGATGATTCAGGGCATGAGTTTTAGGGCATGTGATTCAGGGCATGATTTTCAGTGCATGAGTTTCAGGGCAGGAGTTTCAGGGTATGTGATTTAGGGCATGAGTTTTAGGGCATGAGATTCAGGGCTTGAGTTTCAGGGCATGAGGTTCAGGGCATGAGTTTCAGGGCATGAGACTCAGGGCATGAGTTTCAGTGCAGGAACTTGAGGGCATGAGATTCAGTGCACGAGTTTCAGAGCATGAGATTCAGGGCATGAGATTCAGGGCATGATTTTCAAGGCAGAAGATTCAGGGCAGGTATTTCAGTGCAGGAGTTTTAGGGCATGAGTTTCAGGGCATGAGATTCAGGGCAGGTATTTCAGGGCATGTAATTCAGGGCATGATTTTCTGGGCAGATGATTCAGGGCAGGAATTTTAGGGCATGTGATTCAGGGCATGAGTTTCAGTGCATGAGTTTCAGGGCAGTAGTTTCAGGGCATGAGGTTCAGGGCATGAGTTTCAGGCATGAGTTTCAGGCAGGAGTTTTAGGGCATGTGATTCAGGGCATGAGTTTGAGTGCATGAGTTTCAGGGCAGGAGTTTCAGGGTATGTGATTAGGGCATGAGATTCCGGGCATGAGATTCAGGGCTTGAGTTTCAGGGCATGAGGTTCAGGGCATGAGTTTCAGTGCAGGAATTTGAGGGCATGAGATTCAGGGCATGAGTTTCAGAGCATGAGATTCAGGGCATGAGATTCAGGGCATGATTTTCAGGGCAGGAGATTCAGGGCAGTTGTTTCAGTGCAGGAGTTTCAGGGCATGAGATTCAGGGCATGAGATTCAGGGCATGAGTTTCAGGACAGGAAATTCAGGGCATGAGTTTCAGGGCATGAGTTTCAGGGCAGGAGTTTCAGGGCATGTGATTCAGGGCGTGAGATTCAGGATATGAGATTCATGGCATGAGTTTCAGTGCAGGAGTTTCAGGGCATGAGATTCAGGGCATGAGTTTCAGAGCATGAAATTCAGGGCATGAGATTCAGGGCATGATTTTCAGGGCAGGAGATTCAGGGCAGGTGTTTCAGTGCAGGAGTTTCAGGGCATGTAATTCAGGGCGTGAGTTTCAGGATATGAGATTCATGGCATGAGTTTCAGTGCAGGAGTTTCAGGGCATGAGTTTCAGCGCATGAGTTTCAGGGCATGAGATTCAGGGCTTGAGATTCAGGGCATGAGTTTCAGAGCATGAGATTCAGGGCATGAGATTCAGGGCATGAGTTTCAGTGCATGAGTTTGAGGGCAGGAGTTTCAAGGCATGAGATTCAGGGCATGAGTTTCAGTGCATGAGTTTGAGGGCAGGAGTTTCAGGTCATGATTTTCAGGACATGAGTTTCAGGGCATGAGATTCAGGGCAGGTATTTCAGGGCATGTAATTCAGGGCATGAGTTTCTGGGCAGATGATTCAGGGCATGAGTTTTAGGGCATGAGATTCATGGCATGAGTTTCAGTGCAGGTGTTTCAGGGCATGTGATTCAGGGCATGAGTTTCAGTGCATGAGTTTCAGGCAGGAGTTTCAGGGTATGTGATTTAGGGCATGAGTTTCAGGGCATGAGATTCAGGGCTTGAGTTTCAGGCATGAGGTTCAGGGCATGAGTTTCAGGGCATGAGATTCAGCGCATGAGATTCTGGTCATGAATTTCAAGGCAGGAGATTCAGGGCAGGTGTTTCAGTGCAGGAGTTTCAGGGCATGAGGTTCAGGGCATGAGTTTCAGGGCATGAGTTTCAGGGCAGGAGTTTTAGGGCATGTGATTCAGGGCATGAGTTTGAGTGCATGAGTTTCAGGGCAGGAGTTTCAGGGTATGTGATTTAGGGCATGAGATTCGGGCATGAGATTCAGGGCTTGAGTTTCAGGGCATGAGGTTCAGGGCATGAGTTTCAGTGCAGGAATTTGAGGGCATGAGATTCAGGGCATGAGTTTCAGAGCATGAGATTCAGGGCATGAGATTCAGGGCATGATTTTCAGGGCAGGAGATTCAGGGCAGTTGTTTCAGTGCAGGAGTTTCAGGGCATGAGATTCAGAGCATGAGATTCAGGGCATGAGTTTCAGGACAGGAAATTCAGGGCATGAGTTTCAGGGCATGAGTTTCAGGGCAGGAGTTTCAGGGCATGTGATTCAGGGCGTGAGATTCAGGATATGAGATTCATGGCATGAGTTTCAGTGCAGGAGTTTCAGGGCATGAGATTCAGGGCATGAGTTTCAGAGCATGAAATTCAGGGCATGAGATTCAGGGCATGATTTTCAGGGCAGGAGATTCAGGGCAGGTGTTTCAGTGCAGGAGTTTCAGGGCATGAGATTCAGGGCATGAGATTCAGGGCATGAGTTTCAGGACAGGAGATTCAGGGCATGAGTTTCAGGGCATGAGTTTCAGAGCATGAAATTCAGGGCATGAGATTCAGGGCATGATTTTCAGGGCAGGAGATTCAGGGCAGGTGTTTCAGTGCAGGAGTTTCAGGGCATGAGATTCAGGGCATGAGATTCAGGGCATGAGTTTCAGGACAGGAGATTCAGGGCATGAGTTTCAGAGCATGAGTTTCAGGGCATGAGATTCAGGGCATGAGATTCAGGGCTTCATTTTCAGGGCAGGAGATTCTGGGCAGGTGTTTCAGTGCAGGAGTTTCAGGGCACGAGATTCAGGGCATGAGATTCAGGGCATGAGTTTCAGGGCATGAGTTTCAGGGCATGAGTTTCAGGGCAGGAGTTTCAGGCCATGTGATTCAAGGCGTGAGTTTCAGGATATGAGATTCATGGCATGAGTTTCAGTGCAGGTGTTTCAGGGCATGAGATTCAGGGCATGAGTTTCAGTGCATGAGTTTGAGGGCAGGAGTTTCAAGGCATGAGATTCAGGGCATGACTTTCAGTGCATGAGTTTGAGGGCAGGAGTTTCAGGGCATGAGATTCAGGCCATGAGTTTCAGGGCATGATATTCAGGGCAGGTATTTCAGGGCATGTAATTCAGGGCATGAGTTTCAGTGCATGAGTTTCAGGGCAGGAGTTTCAGGGTATGTGATTTAGGGCATGAGTTTCAGGGCATGAGATTCAGGGCTTGAGTTTCAGGGCATGAGGTTCAGGGCATGAGTTTCAGGGCATGAGATTCTGGGCTTGAGTTTCAGTGCAGGAACTTGAGGGCATGAGATTCAGTGCACGAGTTTCAGAACATGAGATTCAGGGCATGAGATTCAGGTCATGATTTTCAAGGCAGGAGATTCAGGGCAGGTGTTTCAGTGCAGGAGTTTCAGGGCATGAGATTCAGGGCATGAGTTTCAGTGCAGTAACTTGAGGTCATGAGATTCAGTGCACGAGATTCAGAGCGTGAGATTCAGGGCATGAGATTCAGGGCATGAGTTTCAGGGCATGAAATTCAGGGCAGGTGTTTCAGTGCAGGAGTTTCAGGGCATGAGATTCAGGACATGAGATTCAGGGCATGAGTTTTAGGACAGGAGATTCAGGGCATGAGTTTCAGGGCATGAGTTTCAGGGTATGAGTTTCAGGGCAGGAGTTTCAGGGCATGTAATTCAGGGCGTGAGTTTCAGGATATGAGATTCATGGCATGAGTTTCAGTGCAGGATTTTCAGGGCATGAGATTCAGCGCATGAGTTTCAGGGCATGAGATTCAGGGCTTGAGATTCAGGGCATGAGTTTCAGAGCATGAGATTCAGGGCATGAGATTCAGGGCATGAGTTTCAGTGCATGAGTTTGAGGGCAGGAGTTTCAAGGCATGAGATTCAGGGCATGAGTTTCAGTGCATGAGTTTGAGGGCAGGAGTTTCAGGTCATGATTTTCAGGGCATGAGTTTCAGGGCATGAGATTCAGGGCAGGTATTTCAGGGCATGTAATTCAGGGCATGAGTTTCTGGGCAGATGATTCAGGGCAGGAGTTTTAGGGCATGTGATTCAGGGCATGAGTTTCAGTGCATGAGTTTCAGGGCAGGAGTTTCAGGGTATCTGATTTAGGGCAAGAGTTTCAGGGCATGAGATTCAGGGCTTGAGTTTCAGGGCATGAGGTTCAGGGCATGAGTTTCAGGGCATGAGATTCAGGGCATGAGTTTCAGTGCAGGAACTTGAGGGCATGAGATTCAGTGCACGAGTTTTAGAGCATGAGATTCAGGGCTTCATTTTCAGGGCAGGAGATTCAGGCAGGTGTTTCAGTGCAGGAGTTTCAGGGCACGAGATTCAGGGCATGAGATTCAGGGCATGAGTTTCAGGGCATGAGTTTCAGGGCATGAGTTTCAGGGCAGGAGTTTCAGGGCATGTGATTCAAGGCTTGAGTTTCCGGATATGAGATTCATGGCATGAGTTTCAGTGCAGGTGTTTCAGGGCATGAGATTCAGGGCATGAGTTTCAGTGCATGAGTTTGAGGGCAGGAGTTTCAAGGCATGAGATTCAGGGCATGAGTTTCAGTGCGTGAGTTTGAGGGCAGGAGTTTCAGGGCATGAGATTCAGGGCATGAGTTTCAGGGCATGATATTCAGGGCAGGTATTTCAGGGCATGTAATTCAGGGCATGAGTTTCTGGGCCGATGATTCAGGGCATGAGTTTTAGGGCATGTGATTCAGGGCATGATTTTCAGTGCATGAGTTTCAGGGCAGGAGTTTCAGGGTATGTGATTTAGGGCATGAGTTTCAGGGCATGAGATTCAGGGCTTGAGTTTCAGGGCATGAGGTTCAAGGCATGAGTTTCAGGGCATGAGATTCAGGGCATGAGTTTCAGTGCAGGAACTTGAGGGCATGAGATTCAGTGCACGAGTTTCAGAGCATGAGATTCAGGGCATGAGATTCAGGGCATGATTTTCAAGGCAGAAGATTCAGGGCAGGTATTTCAGTGCAGGAGTTTTAGGGCATGAGATTCAGGGCATGAGATTCAGGGCATGAGTTTCAGGGCATGAGATTCAGGGCAGGTATTTCAGGGCATGTAATTCAAGGCGTGAGTTTCAGGATATGAGATTCATGGCATGAGTTTCAGTGCAGGAGTTTCAGGGCATGAGATTCAGGGCATGAGATTCAGGGCATGAGTTTCAGGGCATGAGTTTCAGGGCATGAGATTCAGGGCATGAGATTCAGGGCTTCATTTTCAGGGCAGGAGATTCAGGGCAGGTGTTTCAGTGCAGGAGTTTCAGGGCACGAGATTCAGGGCATGAGATTCAGGGCATGAGTTTCAGGGCATGAGTTTCAGGGCAGGAGTTTCAGGGCATGTGATTCAAGGCGTGAGTTTCAGGATATGAGATTCATGGCATGAGTTTCAGTGCAGGTGTTTCAGGGCATGAGATTCAGGGCATGAGTTTCAGTGAATGAGTTTGAGGGCAGGAGTTTCAAGGCATGAGATTCAGGGCATGAGTTTCAGTGCATGAGTTTGAGGGCAGGAGTTTCAGGGCATGAGATTCAGGCCATGAGTTTCAGGGCATGATATTCAGGGCAGGTATTTCAGGGCATGTAAGTCAGGGCATGAGTTTCTGGGCCGATGATTCAGGGCATGAGTTTTAGGGCATGTGATTCAGGGCATGAGTTTCAGTGCATGAGTTTCAGGGCAGGAGTTTCAGGGTATGTGATTTAGGGCATGAGTTTCAGGGCATGAGATTCAGGGCTTGAGTTTCAGGGCATGTGGTTCAGGGCATGAGTTTCAGGGCATGAGATTCAGGGCTTGAGTTTCAGTGCAGGAACTTGAGGGCATGAGATTCAGTGCACGAGTTTCAGAGCATGAGATTCAGGGCATGAGATTCAGGTCATGATTTTCAAGGCAGGAGATTCAGGGCAGGTGTTTCAGTGCAGGAGTTTCAGGACATGAGATTCAGGGCATGAGTTTCAGTGCAGTAACTTGAGGTCATGAGATTCAGTGCACGAGATTCAGAGCGTGAGATTCAGGGCATGAGATTCAGGGCATGAGTTTCAGGGCATGAAATTCAGGGCAGGTGTTTCAGTGCAGGAGTTTCAGGCATGAGATTCAGGACATGAGATTCAGGGCATGAGTTTTAGGACAGGAGATTCAGGGCATGAGTTTCAGGGCATGAGTTTCAGGGTATGAGTTTCAGGGCAGGAGTTTCAGGGCATGTAATTCAGGGCGTGAGTTTCAGGATATGAGATTCATGGCATGAGTTTCAGTGCAGGAGTTTCAGGGCATGAGATTCAGGGCATGAGTTTCAGGGCATGAGATTCAGGGCTTGAGATTCAGGGCATGAGTTTCAGAGCATGAGATTCAGGGCATGAGATTCAGGGCATGATTTTCAGGGCAGGAGATTCAGGGCAGGTGTTTCAGTGCAGGAGTTTCAGGGCATGAGATTCTGGGCATGAGATTCAGGGCATCAGATTCAGGGCTTCATTTTCAGGGCAGGAGATTCAGGGTAGGTGTTTCAGTGCAGGAGTTTCAGGGCACGAGATTCAGGGCATGAGATTCAGGGCATGAGTTTCAGGGCAGGAGTTTCAGGGCATGTGATTCAAGGCGTGAGTTTCAGGATATGAGATTCATGGCATGAGTTTCAGTGCAGGTGTTTCAGGGCATGAGATTCAGGGCATGAGTTTCAGTGCATGAGTTTGAGGGCAGGAGTTTCAAGGCATGAGATTCAGGGCATGAGTTTCAGTGCATGAGTTTGAGGGCAGGAGTTTCAGGTCATGATTTTCAGGGCATGAGTTTCAGGGCATGAGATTCAGGGCAGGTATTTCAGGGCATGTAATTCAGGGCATGAGTTTCTGGGCAGATGATTCAGGGCATGAGTTTTAGGGCATGAGATTCATGGCATGAGTTTCAGTGCAGGTGTTTCAGGGCATGTGATTCAGGGCATGAGTTTCAGGGCAGGAGTTTCAGGGTATGTGATTTAGGGCATGAGTTTCAGGGCATGAGATTCAGGGCTTGAGTTTCAGGGCATGAGGTTCAGGGCATGAGTTTCAGGGCATGAGATTCAGGGCTTGAGTTTCAGTGCAGGAACTTGAGGGCATGAGATTCAGTGCACGAGTTTCAGAGCATGAGTTTCAGGGCATGAGATTCAGGTCATGAATTTCAAGGCAGGAGATTCAGGGCAGGTGTTTCAGTGCAGGAGTTTCAGGACATGAGATTCAGGGCATGAGTTTCAGTGCAGTAACTTGAGGTCATGAGATTCAGTGCACGAGTTTCAGAGCGTGAGATTCAGGGCATGAGATTCAGAACATGAGTTTCAGGGCAGGAGATTCAGGGCAGGTGTTTCAGTGCAGGAGTTTCAGGGCATGAGATTCAGGACATGAGATTCAGGGCATGAGTTTTAGGACAGGAGATTCAGGGCATGAGTTTCAGGGCATGAGTTTCAGGGCATGAGTTTCAGGGCAGGAGTTTCAGGGCATGTAATTCAGGGCGTGAGTTTCAGGATATGAGATTCATGGCATGAGTTTCAGTGCGGGAGTTTCAGGGCATGAGATTCAGTGCAGGTATTTCAGGGCATGTAATTCAGGGCATGAGTTTCTGGGCAGATGATTCAGGGCAGGAGTTTTAGGGCATGTGATTCAGGGCATGAGTTTCAGTGCATGAGTTTCAGGGCAGGAGTTTCAGGGTATCTGATTTAGGGCAAGAGTTTCAGGGCATGAGATTCAGGGCTTGAGATTCAGGGCATGAGTTTCAGTGCAGCAACTTGAGGGCATGAGATTCAGTGCACGAGTTTTAGAGCATGAGATTCAGGGCTTCATTTTCAGGGCAGGAGATTCAGGGCAGGTGTTTCAGTGCAGGAGTTTCAGGGCACGAGATTCAGGGCATGAGATTCAGGGCATGAGTTTCAGGGCATGAGTTTCAGGGCATGAGTTTCAGGGCAGGAGTTTCAGGGCATGTGATTCAAGGCTTGAGTTTCCGGATATGAGATTCATGGCATGAGTTTCAGTGCAGGTGTTTCAGGGCATGAGATTCAGGGCATGAGTTTCAGTGCATGAGTTTGAGGGCAGGAGTTTCAATGCATGAGATTCAGGGCATGACTTTCAGTGCATGAGTTTGAGGGCAGGAGTTTCAGGGCATGAGATTCAGGGCATGAGTTTCAGGGCATGATATTCAGGGCAGGTATTTCAGGGCATGTAATTCAGGGCATGAGTTTCTGGGCCGATGATTCAGGGCATGAGTTTTAGGGCATGTGATTCAGGGCATGATTTTCAGTGCATGAGTTTCAGGGCAGGAGTTTCAGGGTATGTGATTTAGGGCATGAGTTTCAGGGCATGAGATTCAGGGCTTGAGTTTCAGGGCATGAGGTTCAGGGCATGAGTTTCAGGGCATGAGATTCAGGGCATGATTTTTAAGGCAGAAGATTCAGGGCAGGTATTTCAGTGCAGGAGTTTTAGGGCATGAGATTCAGGGCATGAGATTCAGGGCATGAGTTTCAGGGCATGAGATTCAGGGCAGGTATTTCAGGGCATGTAATTCAGGGCTTGATTTTCTGGCAGATGATTCAGGGCAGGAATTTTAGGGCATGTGATTCAGGGCATGAGTTTCAGTGCATGAGTTTCAGGGCAGTAGTTTCAGGGTATGTGATTTAGGGCATGAGTTTCAGGGCATGAGATTCAGGGCTTGAGTTTCAGGGCTTGAGTTTCAGGGCATGAGGTTCAGGGCATGAGTTTCAGGGCATGAGTTTCAGGGCAGGAGTTTTAGGGCATGTGATTCAGGGCATGAGTTTGAGTGCATGCGTTTCAGGGCAGGAGTTTCAGGGTATGTGATTTAGGGCATGAGATTCCGGGCATGAGATTCAGGGCTTGAGTTTCAGGGCATGAGGTTCAGGGCATGAGTTTCAGTGCAGGAATTTGAGGGCATGAGATTCAGGGCATGAGTTTCAGAGCATGAGATTCAGGGCATGAGATTCAGGGCATGATTTTCAGGGCAGGAGATTCAGGGCAGTTGTTTCAGTGCAGGAGTTTCAGGGCATGAGATTCAGGGCATGAGATTCAGGGCATGAGTTTCAGGACAGGAAATTCAGGGCATGAGTTTCAGGGCAGGAGTTTCAGGGCATGTGATTCAAGCGTGAGTTTCAGGATATGAGATTCATGGCATGAGTTTCAGTGCAGGAGTTTCAGGGCATGAGATTCAGGGCATGAGTTTCAGAGCATGAGATTCAGGGCATGAGATTCAGGGCATGATTTTCAGGGCAGGAGATTCAGGGCAGGTGTTTCAGTGCAGGAGTTTCAGGGCATGAGATTCAGGGCATGAGATTCAGGGCATGAGTTTCAGGACAGGAGATTCAGGGCATGAGTTTAAGGGCATGAGTTTCAGGGCATGAGATTCAGGGCATGAGATTCAGGGCTTCATTTTCAGGGCAGGAGATTCAGGCAGGTGTTTCAGTGCAGGAGTTTCAGGGCACGAGATTCAGGGCATGAGATTCAGGGCATGAGTTTCAGGGCATGAGTTTCAGGGCATGAGTTTCAGGGCAGGAGTTTCAGGGCATGTGATTCAAGGCGTGAGTTTCAGGATATGAGATTCATGGCATGAGTTTCAGTGCAGGTGTTTCAGGGCATGAGATTCAGGGCATGAGTTTCAGTGCATGAATTTGAGGGCAGGAGTTTCAAGGCATGAGATTCAGGGCATGACTTTCAGTGCATGAGTTTGAGGGCAGGAGTTTCAGGGCATGAGATTCAGGGCATGAGTTTCAGGGCATGAGATTCAGGGCAGGTATTTCAGGGCATGTAATTCAGGGCATGAGTTTCTTGGCAGATGATTCAGGGCATGAGTTTTAGGGCATGTGATTCAGGGCATGAGTTTCAGTGCATGAGTTTCAGGGCAGGAGTTTCAGGGTATGTGATGTAGGGCATGAGTTTCAGGGCATGAGATTCAGGGCTTGAGATTCAGGGCATGAGTTTCAGAGCATGAGATTCAGGGCATGAGATTCAGGGCATGATTTTCAGGGCAGGAGATTCAGGGCAGGTGTTTCAGTGCAGGAGTTTCAGGGCATGAGATTCAGGGCATGAGATTCAGGGCATGAGTTTCAGGACAGGAGATTCCGGGCATGAGTTTCAGGGCAGGAGTTTCAGGGCATGAGATTCAGGGCATGAGATTCAGGGCTTCATTTTCAGGGCAGGAGATTCAGGGCAGGTGTTTCAGTGCAGGAGTTTCAGGGCACGAGATTCAGGGCATGAGATTCAGGGCATGAGTTTCAGGGCATGAGTTTCAGGGCATGAGTTTCAGGGCAGGAGTTTCAGGGCATGTGATTCAAGGCGTGAGTTTCAGGATATGAGATTCATGGCATGAGTTTCAGTGCAGGTGTTTCAGGGCATGAGATTCAGAGCATGAGTTTCAGTGCATGAGTTTGAGGGCAGGAGTTTCAAGGCATGAGATTCAGGGCATGAGTTTCAGTGCATGAGTTTGAGGGCAGGAGTTTCAGGGCATGAGATTCAGACCATGAGTTTCAGGGCATGATATTCAGGGCAGGTATTTCAGGGCATGTAATTCAGGGCATGAGTTTCTGGGCCAATGATTCAGGGCATGAGTTTTAGGGCATGTGATTCAGGGCATGAGTTTCAGTGCATGAGTTTCAGGGCAGGAGTTTCAGGGTATGTGATTTAGGGCATGAGTTTCAGGGCATGAGATTCAGGGCTTGAGTTTCAGGGCATGAGGTTCAGGGCATGAGTTTCAGGGCATGAGATTCAGGGCTTGAGTTTCAGTGCAGGAACTTGAGGGCATGAGATTCAGTGCACGAGTTTCAGAGCATGAGATTCAGGGCATGAGATTCAGGTCATGATTTTCAAGGCAGGAGATTCAGGGCAGGTGCTTCAGTGCAGGAGTTTCAGGACATGAGATTCAGGGCATGAGTTTCAGTGCAGTAACTTGAGGTCATGAGATTCAGTGCACGAGATTCAGAGCGTGAGATTCAGGGCATGAGATTCAGGGCATGAGTTTCAGGGCATGAAATTCAGGGCAGGTGTTTCAGTGCAGGAGTTTCAGGGCATGAGATTCAGGACATGAGATTCAGGGCATGAGTTTTAGGACAGGAGATTCAGGGCATGAGTTTCAGGGCATGAGTTTCAGGGTATGAGTTTCAGGGCAGGAGTTTCAGGGCATGTAATTCAGGGCGTGAGTTTCAGGATATGAGATTCATGGCATGAGTTTCAGTGCAGGAGTTTCAGGGCATGAGATTCAGGGCATGAGATTCAGGGCATGAGTTTCAGGGCATGAGATTCAGGGCAGGTATTTCAGGGCATGTAATTCAGGGCATGAGTTTCTTGGCAGATGATTCAGGGCATGAGTTTTAGGGCATGTGATTCAGGGCATGAGTTTCAGTGCATGAGTTTCAGGGCAGGAGTTTCAGGGTATGTGATGTAGGGCATGAGTTTCAGGGCATGAGATTCAGGGCTTGAGATTCAGGGCATGAGTTTCAGAGCATGAGATTCAGGGCATGAGATTCAGGGCATGATTTTCAGGGCAGGAGATTCAGGGCAGGTGTTTCAGTGCAGGAGTTTCAGGGCATGAGATTCAGGGCATGAGATTCAGGGCATGAGTTTCAGGACAGGAGATTCAGGGCATGAGTTTCAGGGCAGGAGTTTCAGGGCATGAGATTCAGGGCATGAGATTCAGGGCTTCATTTTCAGGGCAGGAGATTCAGGGCAGGTGTTTCAGTGCAGGAGTTTCAGGGCACGAGATTCAGGGCATGAGATTCAGGGCATGAGTTTCAGGGCATGAGTTTCAGGGCATGAGTTTCAGGGCAGGAGTTTCAGGGCATGTGATTCAAGGCGTGAGTTTCAGGATATGAGATTCATGCATGAGTTTCAGTGCAGGTGTTTCAGGGCATGAGATTCAGGGCATGAGTTTCAGTGCATGAGTTTGAGGGCAGGAGTTTCAAGGCATGAGATTCAGGGCATGAGTTTCAGTGCATGAGTTTGAGGGCAGGAGTTTCAGGGCATGAGATTCAGGCCATGAGTTTCAGGGCATGATATTCAGGGCAGGTATTTCAGGGCATGTAATTCAGGGCATGAGTTTCTGGGCCAATGATTCAGGGCATGAGTTTTAGGGCATGTGATTCAGGGCATGAGTTTCAGTGCATGAGTTTCAGGGCAGGAGTTTCAGGGTATGTGATTTAGGGCATGAGTTTCAGGGCATGAGATTCAGGGCTTGAGTTTCAGGGCATGAGGTTCAGGGCATGAGTTTCAGGGCATGAGATTCAGGGCTTGAGTTTCAGTGTAGGAACTTGAGGGCATGAGATTCAGTGCACGAGTTTCAGAGCATGAGATTCAGGGCATGAGATTCAGGTCATGATTTTCAAGGCAGGAGATTCAGGGCAGGTGTTTCTGTGCAGGAGTTTCAGGACATGAGATTCAGGGCATGAGTTTCAGTGCAGTAACTTGAGGTCATGAGATTCAGTGCACGAGATTCAGAGCGTGAGATTCAGGGCATGAGATTCAGGGCATGAGTTTCAGGGCATGAAATTCAGGGCAGGTGTTTCAGTGCAGGAGTTTCAGGGCATGAGATTCAGGACATGAGATTCAGGGCATGAGTTTTAGGACAGGAGTTTCAGGGCATGAGATTCAGGGCATGAGTTTCAGGGCATGAGATTCAGAGCAGGTATTTCAGGGCATGTAATTCAGGGCATGAGTTTCTGGGCAGATGATTCAGGGCATGAGTTTTAGAACATGTGATTCAGGGCATGAGTTTCAGTGCATGAGTTTCAGGGCTGGTGTTTCAGTGCAGGAGTTTCAGGGCATGAGATTCAGGGCATGAGATTCAGGGCATGAGTTTCAGGGCATGAGATTCAGGGCAGGTATTTCAGGGCATGTAATTCAGGGCATGAGTTTCTGGGCAGGTGATTCAGGGCAAAAATTTTAGGGCATGTGATTCAGGGCATGTAATTCAGGGCATGAGTTTCTGGGCAGATGATTCAGGGCAGGAATTTTAGGGAATGTGATTCGGGGC
>NW_027277272.1:0-29978 GCF_030028105.1 Mobula birostris | reverse complement strand
AGTTAACTTTAGATGTTTCCATTAGGTTTGCACTCAGTACTTTGCTGGAAAACTGAGATGTATACGATTGCTTTTGTCAAAGCATTGCAGGCACTGAGAAAACGACTTTTTTGTCTTGCTGAGCAGAGCCATGAAACTAGTATTATACAGCTCAGAATCATGTGGAAAGTTAACTTTAGGTGTTTCCATTACGTTTGCAATCAGTACTTTGACGGAAAACTGAAATGTATACTATTGGTAATGTCAAAGTATTTTGTGCAATGAGAAAACCACTTTTTTGTCTTGCTGAGCAGAGGCATGAAACGAGTTTTATAGAACTCAGAATCATGTGGAAAGTTAACTTAAAATGTTTCCATTAGGTTTGCACTCAGTACTTTGGTGGAAAACTGAAATGTATACTGTTGGTAATGTCAAAGCATTTTATGCACTGAGAAAACCACTTTTTTGTCTTGCTGATCAGAGGCATGAAACAAGTTTTATACAACTCAGAATCATGTGGAAAGTTAAGTTGAGATGTTTCCATTAGGTTTGCAATCAGTACTTTGGTGGAAAACACAAATTTATAGTATTGCTACTGTCAAAGCTTTTTATGCACTGAGAAAACCACTTTTTTGTCTTGCTGAGCAGAGGCATGAAACAACTTTTAAACAGCTCAGAATCATGTGGAAAGTTAACTTTAGAAGTTTCCATTAGGTTTGCACTCAGTACTTTGCTGGAAAACTGAAATGTATACTATTGCTATTGACAAAGCATTGTATGCAATGAGACAACCACTTTTTTGTCTTGCTGAGCAGAGGCATGAAACAACTTTTAAACAACTCAGAATCATGTGGAAAGTTAACTTTAGAAGTTTCCATTAGGTTTGCACTCAGTACTTTGCTGGAAAACTGAAATGTATACGATTGCTTTTGTCAAAGCATTGTAGACACTGAGAAAACCACTTTTTTGTCTTGCTGAACAGATGCATGAAACTAGTTTTATACAGCTCAGAATCATGTGGAAAGTTAACTTTAGATGTTTCCATTAGGTTTGCAATCAGTACTTTGATGGAAAACTGAAATGTATACTGTTGGTAAAGTCAAAGCATTTTATGCAAAGAGAAAACCACGTTTTTGTCTTGCTGAGCAGAGGCATGAAACAAGTTTTATACAGCTCAGAATCATGTGGAAAGTTAACTTAAAATGTTTCCATCAGGTTTGCACTCATTTCTTCTGTGGAAAACTGAAATGTATACGATTACTTTTGTCAAACCATTGTAGACACTGAGAAAACCACTTTTTTGTCTTGCTGAACAGATGCATGAAACTAGTTTTATACAACTCAGAATCATGTGGAAAGTTAAGTTGAGATGTTTCCATTAGTTTGCAATCAGTACTTTGATGGAAACCTGAAATGTATACTGTTGGTAATGTCAAAGCATTTTATGCACTGAGAAAACCACTTTTTTGTCTTGCTGATCAGAGGCATGAAACAAGTTTTATACAACTCAGAATCATGTGGAAAGTTAAGTTGAGATGTTTCCATTAGGTTTGCAATCAGTACTTTGGTGGAAAACACAAATTTATAGTATTGCTACTGTCAAAGCTTTTTATGCACTGAGAAAACCACTTTTTTGTCTTGCTGAAAAGAGGCATGAAACCAGTTTTAAACCACTCAGAATCATGTGGAAAGTTAACTTAAAATGTTTCCATTAGGTTTGCAATCAGTACTTTGATGGAAAACTGAAATGTATAGTATTGGTAATGTCAAAGCAGTGTATGCAGTGAGAAAACCACTTTGTTTCTTGCTGAGCACAGGCATGAAACTAGTTTTATACAACTCAGAATCATGTGGAAAGTTAACTTTAGATGTTTTGCATTAGGTTTGCACTCAGTACTTTGCTGGAAAACTGAAATGTATACGATTGCTTTTGTCAAAGCATTGCAGGCACTGAGAAAACGACTTTTTTGTCTTGCTGAGCAGAGCCATGAAACTAGTATTATACAGCTCAGAATCATGTGGAAAGTTAACTTTAGGTGTTTCCATTACGTTTGTAATCAGTACTTTGACGGAAAACTGAAATGTATACTATTGGTAATGTCAAAGCATTTTGTGCAATGAGAAAACCACTTTTTTGTCTTGCTGAGTAGAGGCATGAAACGAGTTTTATAGAACTCAGAATCATGTGGAAAGTTAACTTAAAATGTTTCCATTAGGTTTGCACTCAGTACTTTGGTGGAAAACTGAAATGTATACTGTTGGTAATGTCAAAGCATTTTATGCACTGAGAAAACCACTTTTTTGTCTTGCTGATCAGAGGCATGAAACAAGTTTTATACAACTCAGAATCATGTGGAAAGTTAAGTTGAGATGTTTGCATTAGGTTTGCAATCAGTACTTTGGTGGAAAACACAAATTTATACTATTGCTACTGTCAAAGCTTTTTATGCACTGAGAAAACCACTTTTTTGTCTTGCTGAAAAGAGGCATGAAACCAGTTTTAAACCACTCAGAATCATGTGGAAAGTTAACTTAAAATGTTTCCATTAGGTTTGCAATCAGTACTTTGATGGAAAACTGAAATGTATACTGTTGGTAATGTCAAAGCCTTTTATGCACTGAGAAAACCACTTTTTTGTCTTGCTGATCAGAGGCATGAAACAAGTTTTATACAACTCAGAATCATGTGGAAAGTTAAGTTGAGATGTTTCCATTAGGTTTGCAATCAGTACTTTGGTGGAAAACACAAATTTATAGTATTGCTACTGTCAAAGCTTTTTATGCACTGAGAAAACCACTTTTTTGTCTTGCTGAAAAGAGGCATGAAACCAGTTTTAAACCACTCAGAATCATGTGGAAAGTTAACTTAAAATGTTTCCATTAGGTTTGCAATCAGTACTTTGATGGAAAACTGAAATGTATAGTATTGGTAATGCCAAAGCAGTGTATGCAGTGAGAAAACCACTTTGTTTCTTGCTGAGCACAGGCATGAAACTAGTTTTATACAACTCAGAATCATGTGGAAAGTTAACTTTAGATGTTTCCATTAGGTTTGCACTCAGTACTTTGCTGGAAAACTGAGATGTATACGATTGCTTTTGTCAAAGCATTGCAGGCACTGAGAAAACGACTTTTTTGTCTTGCTGAACAGATGCATGAAACTAGTTTTATACAACTCAGAATCATGTGGAAAGTTAAGTTGAGATGTTTCCATTAGTTTGCAATCAGTACATTGATGGAAAACTGAAATGTATACTGCTGAGAATGTCAAAGCATTCTATGCACTGAGAAAACCACTTTGCTGTCTTGCTGAGCAGAGGCATGAAACAAGTTTTAGACAACTCAGAATCATAGAGAAAGTTAATTTAAAATGTTTCCATTAGGTTTGCACTCAGTACTTTGGTGGAAAACTGAAATGTATACTGTGGCTATTGTCAAAGCATTGTAGGCACTGAGAAAACCACTTTTTTGTCTTGCTGAGCAGAGCCATGAAACTAGTTTTATACAGCTCAGAATCATGTGGAAAGTTAACTTTAGATGTTTCCATTAGGTTTGCAATCAGTACTTTGATGGAAAACTGAAATGTATACTGTTGGTAAAGTCAAAGCATTTTATGCAAAGAGAAAACCACGTTTTTGTCTTGCTGAGCAGAGGCATGAAACAAGTTTTATACAGCTCAGAATCATGTGGAAAGTTAACTTAAAATGTTTCCATCAGGTTTGCACTCATTTCTTTTGTGGAAAACTGAAATGTATACGATTACTTTTGTCAAAGCATTGTAGACACTGAGAAAACCGCTTTTTTGTCTTGCTGAACAGATGCATGAAACTAGTTTTATACAACTCAGAATCATGTGGAAAGTTAAGTTGAGATGTTTCCATTAGTTTGCAATCAGTACTTTGATGGAAACCTGAAATGTATACTATTGGTAATGTCAAAGTATTTTGTGCAATGAGAAAACCACTTTTTTGTCTTGCTGAGCAGAGGCATGAAACGAGTTTTATAGAACTCAGAATCATGTGGAAAGTTAACTTAAAATGTTTCCATTAGGTTTGCACTCAGTACTTTGGTGGAAAACTGAAATGTATACTGTTGGTAATGTCAAAGCATTTTATGCACTGTGAAAACCACTTTTTTTTGTCTTGCTGATCAGAGGCATGAAACAAGTTTTATACAACTCAGAATCATGTGGAAAGTTAACTTTAGAAGTTTCCATTAGGTTTGCACTCAGTACTTTGCTGGAAAACTGAAATGTATACTATTGCTATTGACAAAGCATTGTATGCAATGAGACAACCACTTCTTTGTCTTGCTGAGCAGAGGCATGAAACAACTTTTAAACAACTCAGAATCATGTGGAAAGTTAACTTTAGAAGTTTCCATTAGGTTTGCACTCAGTACTTTGCTGGAAAACTGAAATGTATACTATTGCTATTGACAAAGCATTGTATGCAATGAGACAACCACTTTTTTGTCTTGCTGAGCAGAGGCATGAAACAAGTTTTAAACAACTCAGAATCATGTGGAAAGTTAATTTAAAATGTTTCCATCAGGTTTGCACTCAGTTCTTTTGTGTAAAACTGAAATGTATACGATTGCTTTTGTCAAAGCATTGTAGACACTGAGAAAACCACTTTTTTGTCTTGCTGAACAGATGCATGAAACTAGTTTTATACAACTCAGAATCATGTGGAAAGTTAACTTTAGATGTTTGCATTAGGTTTGCAATCAGTACTTTGATGGAAAACTGAAAGGTATACTGTTGGGAATGTTAAAGCATTGTATGCACTGAGAAAACCACTTTGCTGTCTTGCTGAGCAGAGGCATGAAACAAGTTTTAGACAACTCAGGATCATGGAGAAAATTAATGTAAAATGTTTCCATTAGGTTTGCACTCAGTATTTTGGTGGAAAACTGAAATGTGTACTAATGCTATTGTCAAAGCATTTTATGCACTGAGAAAAGCACTTTTTTGTCTTGCTGAGCAGAGCCATGAAACTAGTTTTATACAACTCAGAATCATGTGGAAAGTTAAGTTGAGATGTTTCCATTAGGTTTGCAATCAGTACTTTGATGGAAAACTGAAATGTATGCTGTTGGGAATGTCAAAGCATTGTATGCACTGAGAAAACCACTTTGCTGTCTTGCTGAGCAGAGGCATGAAACAAGTTTTAGACAACTCAGAATCATGGAGAAAGTTAATTTAAAATGTTTCCATTAGGTTTGCACTCAGTACTTTGGTGGAAAACTGAAATGTATACTATGGCTATTGTCAAAGCATTGTAGGCACTGAGAAAACCACTTTTTTGTCTTGCTGAACAGATGCATGAAACTAGTTTTATACAACTCAGAATCATGTGGAAAGTTAAGTTGAGATGTTTCCATTAGTTTGCAATCAGTACTTTGATGGAAAACTGAAATGTATACTGCTGAGAATGTCAAAGCATTCTATGCACTGAGAAAACCACTTTGCTGTCTTGCTGAGCAGAGGCATGAAACAAGTTTTAGACAACTCAGAATCATGGAGAAAGTTAATTTAAAATGTTTCCATTAGGTTTGCACTCAGTACTTTGGTGGAAAACTGAAATGTATACTGTGGCTATTGTCAAAGCATTGTAGGCACTGAGAAAACCACTTTTTTGTCTTGCTGAGCAGAGCCATGAAACTAGTTTTATACAGCTCAGAATCATGTGGAAAGTTAAGTTGAGATGTTTCCATTAGGTTTGCAATCAGTACTTTGGTGGAAAACACAAATTTATAGTATTGCTACTGTCAAAGCTTTTTATGCACTGAGAAAACCACTTTTTTGTCTTGCTGAAAAGAGGCATGAAACCAGTTTTAAACCACTCAGAATCATGTGGAAAGTTAACTTAAAATGTTTCCATTAGGTTTGCAATCAGTACTTTGATGGAAAACTGAAATGTATAGTATTGGTAATGTCAAAGCAGTGTATGCAGTGAGAGAACCACTTTGTTTCTTGCTGAGCACAGGCATGAAACTAGTTTTATACAACTCAGAATCATGTGGAAAGTTAACTTTAGAAGTTTCCATTAGGTTTGCACTCAGTACTTAGCTGGAAAACTAAAATGTATACTATTGCTATTGACAAAGCATTGTATGCAATGAGACAACCACTTTTTTGTCTTGCTGAGCAGAGGCATGAAAAAAGTTTTATACAACTCAGAATCATGTGGAAAGTTAATTTAAAATGTTTCCATCAGGTTTGCACTCAGTTCTTTTCTGTAAAACTGAAATGTATATGATTGCTTTTGTCAAAGCATTGTAGACACTGAGAAAACCACTTTTTTGTCTTGCTGAACAGATGCATGAAACTAGTTTTATACAACTCAGAATCATGTGGAAAGTTAACTTTAGATGTTTGCATTAGGTTTGCAATCAGTACTTTGATGGAAAACTGAAAGGTATACTGTTGGGAATGTTAAAGCATTGTATGCACTGAGAAAACCACTTTGCTGTCTTGCTGAGCAGAGGCATGAAACAAGTTTTAGACAACTCAGAATCATGTGGAAAGTTAACTTAAAATGTTTCCATTAGGTTTGCATTCAGTACTTTGGTGGAAAACTGAAATGCATACTGTTGGTAATGTCAAAGCATTTTATGCACTGAGAAAACCACTTTTTTGTCTTGCTGATCAGAGGCATGAAACAAGTTTTATACAACTCAGAATCATGTGGAAAGTTAAGTTGAGATGTTTGCATTAGGTTTGCAATCAGTACTTTGATGGAAAACTGAAAGGTATACTGTTGGGAATGTCAAAGCATTGTATGCACTGAGAAAACCACTTTGCTGTCTTGCTGAGCAGAGGCATGAAACAAGTTTTAGACAACTCAGAAGCATGGAGAAAGTTAATTTAAAATGTTTCCATTAGGTTTGCACTCAGTACTTTGGTGGAAAACTGAAATGTATACTATGGCTATTGTCAAAGCATTGTAGGCACTGAGAAAACCACTTTTTTGTCTTGCTGAGCAGAGCCATGAAGCTAGTTTTATATAGCTCAGAATCATGTGGAAAGTTAACTTTAGATGTTGCCATTAGGTTTGCAATCAGTACTTTGATGGAAAACTGAAATGTATACTGTTGGTAATGTCAAAGCATTTTATGCAATGAGAAAACCACGTTTTTGTCTTGCTGAGCAGAGGCATGAAACAAGTTTTATACAGCTCAGAATCATGTGGAAAGTTAACTTAAAATGTTTCCATCAGGTTTGCACTCATTTCTTTTGTGGAAAACTGAAATGTATACTATTGCTATTGTCAAAGCTTTGTATGCACTGAGAAAAACACTTTTTTGTCTTGCTGAGCAGAGCCATGAAACAAGTTTTATACAACTCAGAATCATGTGTAAAGTTAAATTTAGATGTTTCCATTAGGTTTGCACTCAGTACTTTGCTGGAAAACTGAAATGTATACGATTGCTTTTGTCAAAGCATTGCAGGCACTGAGAAAACGACTTTTTTGTCTTGCTGAGCAGAGCCATGAAACTAGTATTATACAGCTCAGAATCATGTGGAAAGTTAACTTTAGGTCTTTCCATTACGTTTGCAATCAGTACTTTGACGGAAAACTGAAATGTATACTATTGGTAATGTCAAAGCATTTTGTGCAATGAGGAAACCACTTTTTTGTCTTGCTGAGCAGAGGCATGAAACGAGTTTTATAGAACTCAGAATCATGTGGAAAGTTAACTTAAAATGTTTCCATTAGGTTTGCACTCAGTACTTTGGTGGAAAACTGAAATGTATACTGTTGGTAATGTCAAAGCATTTTATGCACTGAGAAAACCACTTTTTTGTCTTGCTGATCAGAGGCATGAAACAAGTTTTATACAACTCAGAATCATGTGGAAAGTTAAGTTGAGATGTTTCCATTAGGTTTGCAATCAGTACTTTGGTGGAAAACACAAATTTATAGTATTGCTACTGTCAAAGCTTTTTATGCACTGAGAAAACCACTTTTTTGTCTTGCTGAAAAGAGGCATGAAACCAGTTTTAAACCACTCAGAATCATGTGGAAAGTTAACTTAAAATGTTTCCATTAGGTTTGCAATCAGTACTTTGATGGAAAACTGAAATGTATAGTATTGGTAATGTCAAAGCAGTGTATGCAGTGAGAAAACCACTTTCTTTCTTGCTGAGCACAGGCATGAAACTAGTTTTATACAACTCAGAATCATGTGGAAAGTTAACTTTAGATGTTTGCATTAGGTTTGCAATCAGTACTTTGATGGAAAACTGAAAGGTATACTGTTGGGAATGTTAAAGCATTGTATGCACTGAGAAAACCACTTTGGTGTCTTGCTGAGCAGAGGCATGAAACAAGTTTTAGACAACTCAGAATCATGGAGAAAGTTAATTAAAATGTTTCCATTAGGTTTGCACTCAGTATTTTGGTGGAAACCTGAAATGTATACTATTGCTATTGTCAAAGCATTTTATGCACTGAGAAAAGCACTTTTTTGTCTTGCTGAGCAGAGCCATGAAACTAGTTTTATACAACTCAGAATCATGTGGAAAGTTAAGTTGAGATGTTTCCATTAGGTTTGCAATCAGTACTTTGATGGAAAACTGAAATGTATACTGTTGGGAATGTCAAAGCATTGTATACACTGAGAAAACCACTTTGCTGTCTTGCTGAGCAGAGGCATGAAACAAGTTTTAGACAACTCAGAATCATGGAGAAAGTTAATTTAAAATGTTTCCATTAGGTTTGCACTCAGTACTTTGCTGGAAAACTGAAATGTATACGATTGCTTTTGTCAAAGCATTGTAGACACTGAGAAAACCACTTTTTTGTCTTGCTGAACAGATGCATGAAACTAGTTTTATACAACTCAGAATCATGTGGAAAGTTATGTTGAGATGTTTCCATTAGTTTGCAATCAGTACTTTGATGGAAAACTGAAATGTATACTGCTGAGAATGTCAAAGCATTCTATGCACTGAGAAAACCACTTTGCTGTCTTGCTGAGCAGAGGCATGAAACAAGTTTTAGACAACTCAGAATCATAGAGAAAGTTAATTTAAAATGTTTCCATTAGGTTTGCACTCAGTACTTTGGTGGAAAACTGAAATGTATACTGTGGCTATTGTCAAAGCATTGTAGGCACTGAGAAAACCACTTTTTTGTCTTGTTGAGCAGAGCCATGAAACTAGTTTTATACAGCTCAGAATCATGTGGAAAGTTAACTTTAGATGTTTCCATTAGGTTTGCAATCAGTACTTTGATGGAAAACTGAAATGTATACTGTTGGTAAAGTCAAAGCATTTTATGCAAAGAGAAAACCACGTTTTTGTCTTGCTGAGCAGAGGCATGAAACAAGTTTTATACAGCTCAGAATCATGTGGAAAGTTAACTTAAAATGTTTCCATCAGGTTTGCACTCATTTCTTTTGTGGAAAACTGAAATGTATACGATTACTTTTGTCAAAGCATTGTAGACACTGAGAAAACCACTTTTTTGTCTTGCTGAACAGATGCATGAAACTAGTTTTATACAACTCAGAATCATGTGGAAAGTTAAGTTGAGATGTTTCCATTAGTTTGCAATCAGTACTTTGATGGAAACCTGAAATGTATACTGTTGGTAATGTCAAAGCATTTTATGCACTGAGAAAACCACTTTTTTGTCTTGCTGATCAGAGGCATGAAACAAGTTTTATACAACTCAGAATCATGTGGAAAGTTAAGTTGAGATGTTTCAATTAGGTTTGCAATCAGTACTTTGGTGGAAAACACAAATTTATAGTATTGCTACTGTCAAAGCTTTTTATGCACTGAGAAAACCACTTTTTTGTCTTGCTGAAAAGAGGCATGAAACCAGTTTTAAACCACTCAGAATCATGTGGAAAGTTAACTTAAAATGTTTCCATTAGGTTTGCAATCAGTACTTTGATGGAAAACTGAAATGTATAGTATTGGTAATGTCAAAGCAGTGTATGCAGTGAGAAAACCACTTTGTTTCTTGCTGAGCACAGGCATGAAACTAGTTTTATACAACTCAGAATCATGTGGAAAGTTAACTTTAGATGTTTCCATTAGGTTTGCACTCAGTACTTTGCTGGAAAACTGAAATGTATAAGATTGCTTTTGTCAAAGCATTGCAGGCACTGAGAAAACGACTTTTTTGTCTTGCTGAGCAGAGCCATGAAACTAGTATTATACAGCTCAGAATCATGTGGAAAGTTAACTTTAGGTGTTTCCATTACGTTTGTAATCAGTACTTTGACGGAAAACTGAAATGTATACTATTGGTAATGTCAAAGCATTTTGTGCAATGAGAAAACCACTTTTTTGTCTTGCTGAGTAGAGGCATGAAACGAGTTTTATAGAACTCAGAATCATGTGCAAAGTTAACTTAAAATGTTTCCATTAGGTTTGCACTCAGTACTTTGGTGGAAAACTGAAATGTATACTGTTGGTAATGTCAAAGCATTTTATGCACTGAGAAAACCACTTTTTTGTCTTGCTGATCAGAGGCATGAAACAAGTTTTATACAACTCAGAATCATGTGGAAAGTTAAGTTGAGATGTTTGCATTAGGTTTGCAATCAGTACTTTGGTGGAAAACACAAATTTATACTATTGCTACTGTCAAAGCTTTTTATGCACTGAGAAAACCACTTTGTTGTCTTGCTGAAAAGAGGCATGAAACCAGTTTTAAACCACTCAGAATCATGTGGAAAGTTAACTTAAAATGTTTCCATTAGGTTTGCAATCAGTACTTTGATGGAAAACTGAAATGTATACTGTTGGTAATGTCAAAGCCTTTTATGCACTGAGAAAACCACTTTTTTGTCTTGCTGATCAGAGGCATGAAACAAGTTTTATACAACTCAGAATCATGTGGAAAGTTAAGTTGAGATGTTTCCATTAGGTTTGCAATCAGTACTTTGGTGGAAAACACAAATTTATAGTATTGCTACTGTCAAAGCTTTTTATGCACTGAGAAAACCACTTCTTTGTCTTGCTGAAAAGAGGCATGAAACCAGTTTTAAACCACTCAGAATCATGTGGAAAGTTAACTTAAAATGTTTCCATTAGGTTTGCAATCAGTACTTTGATGGAAAACTGAAATGTATAGTATTGGTAATGTCAAAGCAGTGTATGCAGTGAGAAAACCACTTTGTTTCTTGCTGAGCACAGGCATGAAACTAGTTTTATACAACTCAGAATCATGTGGAAAGTTAACTTTAGATGTTTCCATTAGGTTTGCACTCAGTACTTTGCTGGAAAACTGAGATGTATACGATTGCTTTTGTCAAAGCATTGCAGGCACTGAGAAAACGACTTTTTTGTCTTGCTGAGCAGAGCCATGAAACTAGTATTATACAGCTCAGAATCATGTGGAAAGTTAACTTTAGGTGTTTCCATTACGTTTGCAATCAGTACTTTGACGGAAAACTGAAATGTATACTATTGGTAATGTCAAAGTATTTTGTGCAATGAGAAAACCACTTTTTTGTCTTGCTGAGCAGAGGCATGAAACGAGTTTTATAGAACTCAGAATCATGTGGAAAGTTAACTTAAAATGTTTCCATTAGGTTTGCACTCAGTACTTTGGAGGAAAACTGAAATGTATACTGTTGGTAATGTCAAAGCATTTTATGCACTGAGAAAACCACTTTTTTGTCTTGCTGATCAGAGACATGAAACAAGTTTTATACAACTCAGAATCATGTGGAAAGTTAAGTTGAGATGTTTCCATTAGGTTTGCAATCAGTACTTTGGTGGAAAACACAAATTTATAGTATTGCTACTGTCAAAGCTTTTTATGCACTGAGAAAACCACTTTTTTGTCTTGCTGAAAAGAGGCATGAAACCAGTTTTAAACCACTCAGAATCATGTGGAAAGTTAACTTAAAATGTTTCCATTAGGTTTGCAATCAGTACTTTGATGGAAAACTGAAATGTATAGTATTGGTAATGTCAAAGCAGTGTATGCAGTGAGAAAACCACTTTGTTTCTTGCTGAGCACAGGCATGAAACTAGTTTTATACAACTCAGAATCATGTGGAAAGTTAACTTTAGAAGTTTCCATTAGGTTTGCACTCAGTACTTTGCTGGAAAACTGAAATGTATACTATTGCTATTGACAAAGCATTGTATGCAATGAGACAACCACTTTTTTGTCTTGCTGAGCAGAGGCATGAAACAACTTTTAAACAACTCAGAATCATGTGGAAAGTTAACTTTAGAAGTTTCCATTAGGTTTGCACTCAGTACTTTGCTGGAAAACTGAAATGTATACTATTGCTATTGACAAAGCATTGTATGCAATGAGACAACCACTTTTTTGTCTTGCTGAGCAGAGGCATGAAACAAGTTTTAAACAACTCAGAATCATGTGGAAAGTTAATTTAAAATGTTTCCATCAGGTTTGCACTCAGTTCTTTTGTGTAAAACTGAAATGTATACGATTGCTTTTGTCAAAGCATTGTAGACACTGAGAAAACCACTTTTTTCTCTTGCTGAACAGATGCATGAAACTAGTTTTATACAACTCAGAATCATGTGGAAAGTTAACTTTAGATGTTTGCATTAGGTTTGCAATCAGTACTTTGATGGAAAACTGAAAGGTATACTGTTGGGAATGTTAAAGCATTGTATGCACTGAGAAAACCACTTTGCTGTCTTGCTGAGCAGAGGCATGAAACAAGTTTTAGACAACTCAGAATCATGGAGAAAATTAATGTAAAATGTTTCCATTAGGTTTGCACTCAGTATTTTGGTGGAAAACTGAAATGTATACTAATGCTATTGTCAAAGCATTTTATGCACTGAGAAAAGCACTTTTTTGTCTTGCTGAGCAGAGCCATGAAACTAGTTTTATACAACTCAGAATCATGTGGAAAGTTAACTTAAAATGTTTCCATTAGGTTTGCATTCAGTACTTTGGTGGAAAACTGAAATGCATACTGTTGGTAATGTCAAAGCATTTTATGCACTGAGAAAACCACTTTTTTGTCTTGCTGATCAGAGGCATGAAACAAGCTTTATACAACTCAGAATCATGTGGAAAGTTAAGCTGAGATGTTTGCATTAGGTTTGCAATCAGTACTTTGATGGAAAACTGAAAGGTATACTGTTGGGAATGTCAAAGCATTGTATGCACTGAGAAAACCACTTTGCTGTCTTGCTGAGCAGAGGCATGAAACAAGTTTTAGACAACTCAGAAGCATGGAGAAAGTTAATTTAAAATGTTTCCATTAGGTTTGCACTCAGTACTTTGGTGGAAAACTGAAATGTATACTATGGCTATTGTCAAAGCATTGTAGGCACTGAGAAAACCACTTTTTTGTCTTGCTGAGCAGAGCCATGAAGCTAGTTTTATATAGCTCAGAATCATGTGGAAAGTTAACTTTAGATGTTGCCATTAGGTTTGCAATCAGTACTTTGATGGAAAACTGAAATGTATACTGTTGGTAATGTCAAAGCATTTTATGCAATGAGAAAACCACGTTTTTGTCTTGCTGAGCAGAGGCATGAAACAAGTTTTATACAGCTCAGAATCATGTGGAAAGTTAACTTAAAATGTTTCCATCAGGTTTGCACTCATTTCTTTTGTGGAAAACTGAAACGTATACTATTGCTATTGTCAAAGCTTTGTATGCACTGAGAAAAACACTTTTTTGTCTTGCTGAGCAGAGCCATGAAACAAGTTTTATACAACTCAGAATCATGTGTAAAGTTAAATTTAGATGTTTCCATTAGGTTTGCACTCAGTACTTTGCTGGAAAACTGAAATGTATACGATTGCTTTTGTCAAAGCATTGCAGGCACTGAGAAAACGACTTTTTTGTCTTGCTGAGCAGAGCCATGAAACTAGTATTATACAGCTCAGAATCATGTGGAAAGTTAACTTTAGGTGTTTCCATTACGTTTGCAATCAGTACTTTGACGGAAAACTGAAATGTATACTATTGGTAATGTCAAAGCATTTTGTGCAATGAGAAAACCACTTTTTTGTCTTGCTGAGCAGAGGCATGAAACGAGTTTTATAGAACTCAGAATCATGTGGAAAGTTAACTTAAAATGTTTCCATTAGGTTTGCACTCAGTACTTTGGTGGAAAACTGAAATGTATACTGTTGGTAATGTCAAAGCATTTTATGCACTGAGAAAACCACTTTTTTGTCTTGCTGATCAGAGGCATGAAACAAGTTTTATACAACTCAGAATCATGTGGAAAGTTAAGTTGAGATGTTTCCATTAGGTTTGCAATCAGTACTTTGGTGGAAAACACAAATTTATAGTATTGCTACTGTCAAAGCTTTTTATGCACTGAGAAAACCACTTTTTTGTCTTGCTGAAAAGAGGCATGAAACCAGTTTTAAACCACTCAGAATCATGTGGAAAGTTAACTTAAAATGTTTCCATTAGGTTTGCAATCAGTACTTTGATGGAAAACTGAAATGTATAGTATTGGTAATTTCAAAGCAGTGTATGCAGTGAGAAAACCACTTTCTTTCTTGCTGAGCACAGGCATGAAACTAGTTTTATACAACTCAGAATCATGTGGAAAGTTAACTTTAGATGTTTGCATTAGGTTTGCAATCAGTACTTTGATGGAAAACTGAAAGGTATACTGTTGGGAATGTTAAAGCATTGTATGCACTGAGAAAACCACTTTGGTGTCTTGCTGAGCAGAGGCATGAAACAAGTTTTAGACAACTCAGAATCATGGAGAAAGTTAATTAAAATGTTTCCATTAGGTTTGCACTCAGTATTTTGGTGGAAACCTGAAATGTATACTATTGCTTTTGTCAAAGCATTGTAGACACTGAGAAAACCACTTTTTTGTCTTGCTGAACAGATGCATGAAACTAGTTTTATACAACTCAGAATCATGTGGAAAGTTATGTTGAGATGTTTCCATTAGTTTGCAATCAGTACTTCGATGGAAAACTGAAATGTATACTGCTGAGAATGTCAAAGCATTCTATGCACTGAGAAAACCACTTTGCTGTCTTGCTGAGCAGAGGCATGAAACAAGTTTTAGACAACTCAGAATCATAGAGAAAGTTAATTTAAAATGTTTCCATTAGGTTTGCACTCAGTACTTTGGTGGAAAACTGAAATGTATACTGTGGCTATTGTCAAAGCATTGTAGGCACTGAGAAAACCACTTTTTTGTCTTGTTGAGCAGAGCCATGAAACTAGTTTTATACAGCTCAGAATCATGTGGAAAGTTAACTTTAGATGTTTCCATTAGGTTTGCAATCAGTACTTTGATGGAAAACTGAAATGTATACTGTTGGTAAAGTCAAAGCATTTTATGCAAAGAGAAAACCACGTTTTTGTCTTGCTGAGCAGAGGCATGAAACAAGTTTTATACAGCTCAGAATCATGTGGAAAGTTAACTTAAAATGTTTCCATCAGGTTTGCACTCATTTCTTTTGTGGAAAACTGAAATGTATACGATTACTTTTGTCAAAGCATTGTAGACACTGAGAAAACGACTTTTTTGTCTTGCTGAACAGATGCATGAAACTAGTTTTATACAACTCAGAATCATGTGGAAAGTTAAGTTGAGATGTTTCCATTAGGTTTGCAATCAGTACTTTGATGGAAAACTGAAATGTATACTGTTGGGAATGTCAAAGCATTGTATACACTGAGAAAACCACTTTGCTGTCTTGCTGAGCAGAGGCATGAAACAAGTTTTAGACAACTCAGAATCATGGAGAAAGTTAATTTAAAATGTTTCCATTAGGTTTGCACTCAGTACTTTGCTGGAAAACTGAAATGTATACGATTGCTTTTGTCAAAGCATTGTAGACACTGAGAAAACCACTTTTTTGTCTTGCTGAACAGATGCATGAAACTAGTTTTATACAACTCAGAATCATGTGGAAAGTTATGTTGAGATGTTTCCATTAGTTTGCAATCAGTACTTTGATGGAAAACTGAAATGTATACTGCTGAGAATGTCAAAGCATTCTATGCACTGAGAAAACCACTTTGCTGTCTTGCTGAGCAGAGGCATGAAACAAGTTTTAGACAACTCAGAATCATAGAGAAAGTTAATTTAAAATGTTTCCATTAGGTTTGCACTCAGTACTTTGGTGGAAAACTGAAATGTATACTGTGGCTATTGTCAAAGCATTGTAGGCACTGAGAAAACCACTTTTTTGTCTTGTTGAGCAGAGCCATGAAACTAGTTTTATACAGCTCAGAATCATGTGGAAAGTTAACTTTAGATGTTTCCATTAGGTTTGCAATCAGTACTTTGATGGAAAACTGAAATGTATACTGTTGGTAAAGTCAAAGCATTTTATGCAAAGAGAAAACCACGTTTTTGTCTTGCTGAGCAGAGGCATGAAACAAGTTTTATACAGCTCAGAATCATGTGGAAAGTTAACTTAAAATGTTTCCATCAGGTTTGCACTCATTTCTTTTGTGGAAAACTGAAATGTATACGATTACTTTTGTCAAAGCATTGTAGACACTGAGAAAACGACTTTTTTGTCTTGCTGAACAGATGCATGAAACTAGTTTTATACAACTCAGAATCATGTGGAAAGTTAAGTTGAGATGTTTCCATTAGTTTGCAATCAGTACTTTGATGGAAACCTGAAATGTATACTGTTGGTAATGTCAAAGCATTTTATGCACTGAGAAAACCACTTTTTTGTCTTGCTGATCAGAGGCATGAAACAAGTTTTATACAACTCAGAATCATGTGGAAAGTTAAGTTGAGATGTTTCCATTAGGTTTGCAATCAGTACTTTGGTGGAAAACACAAATTTATAGTATTGCTACTGTCAAAGCTTTTTATGCACTGAGAAAACCACTTTTTTGTCTTGCTGAGCAGAGCCATGAAACTAGTATTATACAGCTCAGAATCATGTGGAAAGTTAACTTTAGGTGTTTCCATTACGTTTGTAATCAGTACTTTGACGGAAAACTGAAATGTATACTATTGGTAATGTCAAAGCATTTTGTGCAATGAGAAAACCACTTTTTTGTCTTGCTGAGTAGAGGCATGAAACGAGTTTTATAGAACTCAGAATCATGTGGAAAGTTAACTTAAAATGTTTCCATTAGGTTTGCACTCAGTACTTTGGTGGAAAACTGAAATGTATACTGTTGGTAATGTCAAAGCATTTTATGCACTGAGAAAACCACTTTTTTGTCTTGCTGATCAGAGGCATGAAACAAGTTTTATACAACTCAGAATCATGTGGAAAGTTAAGTTGAGATGTTTGCATTAGGTTTGCAATCAGTACTTTGGTGGAAAACACAAATTTATACTATTGCTACTGTCAAAGCTTTTTATGCACTGAGAAAACCACTTTTTTGTCTTGCTGAAAAGAGGCATGAAACCAGTTTTAAACCACTCAGAATCATGTGGAAAGTTAACTTAAAATGTTTCCATTAGGTTTGCAATCAGTACTTTGATGGAAAACTGAAATGTATACTGTTGGTAATGTCAAAGCCTTTTATGCACTGAGAAAACCACTTTTTTGTCTTGCTGATCAGAGGCATGAAACAAGTTTTATACAACTCAGAATCATGTGGAAAGTTAAGTTGAGATGTTTCCATTAGGTTTGCAATCAGTACTTTGGTGGAAAACACAAATTTATAGTATTGCTACTGTCAAAGCTTTTTATGCACTGTGAAAACCACTTCTTTGTCTTGCTGAAAAGAGGCATGAAACCAGTTTTAAACCACTCAGAATCATGTGGAAAGTTAACTTAAAATGTTTCCATTAGGTTTGCAATCAGTACTTTGATGGAAAACTGAAATGTATAGTATTGGTAATGTCAAAGCAGTGTATGCAGTGAGAAAACCACTTTGTTTCTTGCTGAGCACAGGCATGAAACTAGTTTTATACAACTCAGAATCATGTGGAAAGTTAACTTTAGATGTTTCCATTAGGTTTGCACTCAGTACTTTGCTGGAAAACTGAGATGTATACGATTGCTTTTGTCAAAGCATTGCAGGCACTGAGAAAACGACTTTTTTGTCTTGCTGAGCAGAGCCATGAAACTAGTATTATACAGCTCAGAATCATGTGGAAAGTTAACTTTAGGTGTTTCCATTACGTTTGCAATCAGTACTTTGACGGAAAACTGAAATGTATACTATTGGTAATGTCAAAGTATTTTGTGCAATGAGAAAACCACTTTTTTGTCTTGCTGAGCAGAGGCATGAAACGAGTTTTATAGAACTCAGAATCATGTGGAAAGTTAACTTAAAATGTTTCCATTAGGTTTGCACTCAGTACTTTGGTGGAAAACTGAAATGTATACTGTTGGTAATGTCAAAGCATTTTATGCACTGAGAAAACCACTTTTTTGTCTTGCTGATCAGAGGCATGAAACAAGTTTTATACAACTCAGAATCATGTGGAAAGTTAAGTTGAGATGTTTCCATTAGGTTTGCAATCAGTACTTTGGTGGAAAACACAAATTTATAGTATTGCTACTGTCAAAGCTTTTTATGCACTGAGAAAACCACTTTTTTGTCTTGCTGAAAAGAGGCATGAAACCAGTTTTAAACCACTCAGAATCATGTGGAAAGTTAACTTAAAATGTTTCCATTAGGTTTGCAATCAGTACTTTGATGGAAAACTGAAATGTATAGTATTGGTAATGTCAAAGCAGTGTATGCAGTGAGAAAACCACTTTGTTTCTTGCTGAGCACAGGCATGAAACTAGTTTTATACAACTCAGAATCATGTGGAAAGTTAACTTTAGAAGTTTCCATTAGGTTTGCACTCAGTACTTTGCTGGAAAACTGAAATGTATACTATTGCTATTGACAAAGCATTGTATGCAATGAGACAACCACTTTTTTGTCTTGCTGAGCAGAGGCATGAAACAACTTTTAAACAACTCAGAATCATGTGGAAAGTTAACTTTAGAAGTTTCCATTAGGTTTGCACTCAGTACTTTGCTGGAAAACTGAAATGTATACTATTGCTATTGACAAAGCATTGTATGCAATGAGACAACCACTTTTTTGTCTTGCTGAGCAGAGGCATGAAACAAGTTTTAAACAACTCAGAATCATGTGGAAAGTTAATTTAAAATGTTTCCATCAGGTTTGCACTCAGTTCTTTTGTGTAAAACTGAAATGTATACGATTGCTTTTGTCAAAGCATTGTAGACACTGAGAAAACCACTTTTTTGTCTTGCTGAACAGATGCATGAAACTAGTTTTATACAACTCAGAATCACGTGGAAAGTTAACTTTAGATGTTTGCATTAGGTTTGCAATCAGTACTTTGATGGAAAACTGAAAGGTATACTGTTGGGAATGTTAAAGCATTGTATGCACTGAGAAAACCACTTTGCTGTCTTGCTGAGCAGAGGCATGAAACAAGTTTTAGACAACTCAGAATCATGGAGAAAATTAATGTAAAATGTTTCCATTAGGTTTGCACTCAGTATTTTGGTGGAAAACTGAAATGTATACTAATGCTATTGTCAAAGCATTTTATGCACTGAGAAAAGCACTTTTTTGTCTTGCTGAGCAGAGCCATGAAACTAGTTTTATACAACTCAGAATCATGTGGAAAGTTAACTTAAAATGTTTCCATTAGGTTTGCATTCAGTACTTTGGTGGAAAACTGAAATGCATACTGTTGGTAATGTCAAAGCATTTTATGCACTGAGAAAACCACTTTTTTCTCTTGCTGATCAGAGGCATGAAACAAGTTTTATACAACTCAGAATCATGTGGAAAGTTAAGCAGAGATGTTTGCATTAGGTTTGCAATCAGTACTTTGATGGAAAACTGAAAGGTATACTGTTTGGGAATGTCAAAGCATTTTATGCACTGAGAAAACCACTTTGCTGTCTTGCTGAGCAGAGGCATGAAACAAGTTTTAGACAACTCAGAAGCATGGAGAAAGTTAATTTAAAATGTTTCCATTAGGTTTGCACTCAGTACTTTGGTGGAAAACTGAAATGTATACTATGGCTATTGTCAAAGCATTGTAGGCACTGAGAAAACCACTTTTTTGTCTTGCTGAGCAGAGCCATGAAGCTAGTTTTATATAGCTCAGAATCATGTGGAAAGTTAACTTTAGATGTTGCCATTAGGTTTACAATCAGTACTTTGATGGAAAACTGAAATGTATACTGTTGGTAATGTCAAAGCATTTTATGCAATGAGAAAACCACGTTTTTGTCTTGCTGAGCAGAGGCATGAAACAAGTTTTATACAGCTCAGAATCATGTGGAAAGTTAACTTAAAATGTTTCCATCAGGTTTGCACTCATTTCTTTTGTGGAAAACTGAAATGTATACTATTGCTATTGTCAAAGCTTTGTATGCACTGAGAAAAACACTTTTTTGTCTTGCTGAGCAGACCATGAAACAAGTTTTATACAACTCAGAATCATGTGTAAAGTTAAATTTAGATGTTTCCATTAGGTTTGCACTCAGTACTTTGCTGGAAAACTGAAATGTATACGATTGCTTTTGTCAAAGCATTGCAGGCACTGAGAAAACGACTTTTTTGTCTTGCTGAGCAGAGCCATGAAACTAGTATTATACAGCTCAGAATCATGTGGAAAGTTAACTTTAGGTGTTTCCATTACGTTTGCAATCAGTACTTTGACGGAAAACTGAAATGTATACTATTGGTAATGTCAAAGCATTTTGTGCAATGAGAAAACCACTTTTTTGTCTTGCTGAGCAGAGGCATGAAACGAGTTTTATAGAACTCAGAATCATGTGGAAAGTTAACTTAAAATGTTTCCATTAGGTTTGCACTCAGTACTTTGGTGGAAAACTGAAATGTATACTGTTGGTAATGTCAAAGCATTTTATGCACTGAGAAAACCACTTTTTTGTCTTGCTGATCAGAGGCATGAAACAAGTTTTATACAACTCAGAATCATGTGGAAAGTTAAGTTGAGATGTTTCCATTAGGTTTGCAATCAGTACTTTGGTGGAAAACACAAATTTATAGTATTGCTACTGTCAAAGCTTTTTATGCACTGAGAAAACCACTTTTTTGTCTTGCTGAAAAGAGGCATGAAACCAGTTTTAAACCACTCAG
Organism: Mobula birostris; assembly: GCF_030028105.1. NCBI lineage: Eukaryota > Metazoa > Chordata > Chondrichthyes > Myliobatiformes > Myliobatidae > Mobula > Mobula birostris. The sequence continues at coordinate 8,966 of NW_027277272.1, read as the reverse complement.
AATCATGTGGAAAGTTAACTTAAAATGTTTCCATTAGGTTTGCAATCAGTACTTTGATGGAAAACTGAAATGTATAGTATTGGTAATGTCAAAGCAGTGTATGCAGTGAGAAAACCACTTTCTTTCTTGCTGAGCACAGGCATGAAACTAGTTTTATACAACTCAGAATCATGTGGAAAGTTAACTTTAGATGTTTGCATTAGGTTTGCAATCAGTACTTTGATGGAAAACTGAAAGGTATACTGTTGGGAATGTTAAAGCATTGTATGCACTGAGAAAACCACTTTGGTGTCTTGCTGAGCAGAGGCATGAAACAAGTTTTAGACAACTCAGAATCATGGAGAAAGTTAATTAAAATGTTTCCATTAGGTTTGCACTCAGTATTTTGGTGGAAACCTGAAATGTATACTATTGCTTTTGTCAAAGCATTGTAGACACTGAGAAAACCACTTTTTTGTCTTGCTGAACAGATGCATGAAACTAGTTTTATACAACTCAGAATCATGTGGAAAGTTATGTTGAGATGTTTCCATTAGTTTGCAATCAGTACTTTGATGGAAAACTGAAATGTATACTGCTGAGAATGTCAAAGCATTCTATGCACTGAGAAAACCACTTTGCTGTCTTGCTGAGCAGAGGCATGAAACAAGTTTTAGACAACTCAGAATCATAGAGAAAGTTAATTTAAAATGTTTCCATTAGGTTTGCACTCAGTACTTTGGTGAAAACTGAAATGTATACTGTGGCTATTGTCAAAGCATTGTAGGCACTGAGAAAACCACTTTTTTGTCTTGTTGAGCAGAGCCATGAAACTAGTTTTATACAGCTCAGAATCATGTGGAAAGTTAACTTTAGATGTTTCCATTAGGTTTGCAATCAGTACTTTGATGGAAAACTGAAATGTATACTGTTGGTAAAGTCAAAGCATTTTATGCAAAGAGAAAACCACGTTTTTGTCTTGCTGAGCAGAGGCATGAAACAAGTTTTATACAGCTCAGAATCATGTGGAAAGTTAACTTAAAATGTTTCCATCAGGTTTGCACTCATTTCTTTTGTGGAAAACTGAAATGTATACGATTACTTTTGTCAAAGCATTGTAGACACTGAGAAAACGACTTTTTTGTCTTGCTGAACAGATGCATGAAACTAGTTTTATACAACTCAGAATCATGTGGAAAGTTAAGTTGAGATGTTTCCATTAGGTTTGCAATCAGTACTTTGATGGTAAACTGAAATGTATACTGTTGGGAATGTCAAAGCATTGTATACACTGAGAAAACCACTTTGCTGTCTTGCTGAGCAGAGGCATGAAACAAGTTTTAGACAACTCAGAATCATGGAGAAAGTTAATTTAAAATGTTTCCATTAGGTTTGCACTCAGTACTTTGCTGGAAAACTGAAATGTATACGATTGCTTTTGTCAAAGCATTGTAGACACTGAGAAAACCACTTTTTTGTCTTGCTGAACAGATGCATGAAACTAGTTTTATACAACTCAGAATCATGTGGAAAGTTATGTTGAGATGTTTCCATTAGTTTGCAATCAGTACTTTGATGGAAAACTGAAATGTATACTGCTGAGAATGTCAAAGCATTCTATGCACTGAGAAAACCACTTTGCTGTCTTGCTGAGCAGAGGCATGAAACAAGTTTTAGACAACTCAGAATCATAGAGAAAGTTAATTTAAAATGTTTCCATTAGGTTTGCACTCAGGTACTTTGGTGGAAAACTGAAATGTATACTGTGGCTATTGTCAAAGCATTGTAGGCACTGAGAAAACCACTTTTTTGTCTTGTTGAGCAGAGCCATGAAACTAGTTTTATACAGCTCAGAATCATGTGGAAAGTTAACTTTAGATGTTTCCATTAGGTTTGCAATCAGTACTTTGATGGAAAACTGAAATGTATACTGTTGGTAAAGTCAAAGCATTTTATGCAAAGAGAAAACCACGTTTTTGTCTTGCTGATCAGAGGCATGAAACAAGTTTTATACAACTCAGAATCATGTGGAAAGTTAAGTTGAGATGTTTCCATTAGGTTTGCAATCAGTACTTTGGTGGAAAACACAAATTTATAGTATTGCTACTGTCAAAGCTTTTTATGCACTGAGAAAACCACTTTTTTGTCTTGCTGAAAAGAGGCATGAAACCAGTTTTAAACCACTCAGAATCATGTGGAAAGTTAACTTAAAATGTTTCCATTAGGATTGCAATCAGTACTTTGATGGAAAACTGAAATGTATAGTATTGGTAATGTCAAAGCAGTGTATGCAGTGAGAAAACCACTTTGTTTCTTGCTGAGCACAGGCATGAAACTAGTTTTATACAACTCAGAATCATGTGGAAAGTTAACTTTAGATGTTTCCATTAGGTTTGCACTCAGTACTTTGCTGGAAAACTGAAATGTATACGATTGCTTTTGTCAAAGCATTGCAGGCACTGAGAAAACGACTTTTTTGTCTTGCTGAGCAGAGCCATGAAACTAGTATTATACAGCTCAGAATCATGTGGAAAGTTAACTTTAGGTGTTTCCATTACGTTTGTAATCAGTACTTTGACGGAAAACTGAAATGTATACTATTGGTAATGTCAAAGCATTTTGTGCAATGAGAAAACCACTTTTTTGTCTTGCTGAGTAGAGGCATGAAACGAGTTTTATAGAACTCAGAATCATGTGGAAAGTTAACTTAAAATGTTTCCATTAGGTTTGCACTCAGTACTTTGGTGGAAAACTGAAATGTATACTGTTGGTAATGTCAAAGCATTTTATGCACTGAGAAAACCACTTTTTTGTCTTGCTGATCAGAGGCATGAAACAAGTTTTATACAACTCAGAATCATGTGGAAAGTTAAGTTGAGATGTTTCCATTAGGTTTGCAATCAGTACTTTGGTGGAAAACACAAATTTATACTATTGCTACTGTCAAAGCTTTTTATGCACTGAGAAAACCACTTTTTTGTCTTGCTGAAAAGAGGCATGAAACCAGTTTTAAACCACTCAGAATCATGTGGAAAGTTAACTTAAAATGTTTCCATTAGGTTTGCAATCAGTACTTTGATGGAAAACTGAAATGTATAGTATTGGTAATGTCAAAGCAGTGTATGCAGTGAGAAAACCACTTTGTTTCTTGCTGAGCACAGGCATGAAACTAGTTTTATACAACTCAGAATCATGTGGAAAGTTAACTTTAGATGTTTCCATTAGGTTTGCACTCAGTACTTTGCTGGAAAACTGAGATGTATACGATTGCTTTTGTCAAAGCATTGCAGGCACTGAGAAAACGACTTTTTTGTCTTGCTGAGCAGAGCCATGAAACTAGTATTATACAGCTCAGAATCATGTGGAAAGTTAACTTTAGGTGTTTCCATTACGTTTGCAATCAGTACTTTGACGGAAAACTGAAATGTATACTATTGGTAATGTCAAAGTATTTTGTGCAATGAGAAAACCACTTTTTTGTCTTGCTGAGCAGAGGCATGAAACGAGTTTTATAGAACTCAGAATCATGTGGAAAGTTAACTTAAAATGTTTCCATTAGGTTTGCACTCAGTACTTTGGTGGAAAACTGAAATGTATACTGTTGGTAATGTCAAAGCATTTTATGCACTGAGAAAACCACTTTTTTGTCTTGCTGATCAGAGGCATGAAACAAGTTTTATACAACTCAGAATCATGTGGATAGTTAAGTTTAGATGTTTCCATTAGGTTTGCAATCAGTACTTTGGTGGAAAACACAAATTTATAGTATTGCTACTGTCAAAGCTTTTTATGCACTGAGAAAACCACTTTTTTGTCTTGCTGAAAAGAGGCATGAAACCAGTTTTAAACCACTCAGAATCATGTGGAAAGTTAACTTAAAATGTTTCCATTAGGTTTGCAATCAGTACTTTGATGGAAAACTGAAATGTATAGTATTGGTAATGTCAAAGCAGTGTATGCAGTGAGAAAACCACTTTGTTTCTTGCTGAGCACAGGCATGAAACTAGTTTTATACAACTCAGAATCATGTGGAAAGTTAACTTTAGAAGTTTCCATTAGGTTTGCACTCAGTACTTTGCTGGAAAACTGAAATGTATACTATTGCTATTGACAAAGCATTGTATGCAATGAGACAACCACTTTTTTGTCTTGCTGAGCAGAGGCATGAAACAACTTTTAAACAACTCAGAATCATGTGGAAAGTTAACTTTAGAAGTTTCCATTAGGTTTGCACTCAGTACTTTGCTGGAAAACTGAAATGTATACTATTGCTATTGACAAAGCATTGTATGCAATGAGACAACCACTTTTTTGTCTTGCTGAGCAGAGGCATGAAACAAGTTTTAAACAACTCAGAATCATGTGGAAAGTTAATTTAAAATGTTTCCATCAGGTTTGCACTCAGTTCTTTTGTGTAAAACTGAAATGTATACGATTGCTTTTGTCAAAGCATTGTAGACACTGAGAAAACCACTTTTTTGTCTTGCTGAACAGATGCATGAAACTAGTTTTATACAACTCAGAATCATGTGGAAAGTTAACTTTAGATGTTTGCATTAGGTTTGCAATCAGTACTTTGATGGAAAACTGAAAGGTATACTGTTGGGAATGTTAAAGCATTGTATGCACTGAGAAAACCACTTTGCTGTCTTGCTGAGCAGAGGCATGAAACAAGTTTTAGACAACTCAGAATCATGGAGAAAATTAATGTAAAATGTTTCCATTAGGTTTGCACTCAGTATTTTGGTGGAAAACTGAAATGTATACTAATGCTATTGTCAAAGCATTTTATGCACTGAGAAAAAGCACTTTTTTGTCTTGCTGAGCAGAGCCATGAAACTAGTTTTATACAACTCAGAATCATGTGGAAAGTTAAGTTGAGATGTTTCCATTAGGTTTGCAATCAGTACTTTCATGGAAAACTGAAATGTATACTGTTGGGAATGTCAAAGCATTGTATGCACTGAGAAAACCACTTTGCTGTCTTGCTGAGCAGAGGCATGAAACAAGTTTTAGACATCTCAGAATCATGGAGAAAGTTAATTTAAAATGTTTCCATTAGGTTTGCACTCAGTACTTTGGTGGAAAACTGAAATGTATACTATGGCTTTTGTCAAAGCATTGTAGGCACTGAGAAAACCACTTTTTTGTCTTGCTGAGCAGAGCCATGAAGGTAGTTTTATATAGCTCAGAATCATGTGGAAAGTTAACTTTAGATGTTTGCATTAGGTTTGCAATCAGTACTTTGATGGAAAACTGAAAGGTATACTGTTGGGAAGGTTAAAGCATTGTATGCACTGAGAAAACCACTTTGCTGTCTTGCTGAGCAGAGGCATGAAACAAGTTTTAGACAACTCAGAATCATGGAGAAAGTTAATTTAAAATGTTTCCATTAGGTTTGCACTCAGTACTTTGCTGGAAAACTGAAATGTATACGATTGCTTTTGTCAAAGCATTGTAGACACTGAGAAAACCACTTTTTTGTCTTGCTGAACAGATGCATGAAACTAGTTTTATACAACTCAGAATCATGTGGAAAGTTAAGTTGAGATGTTTCCATTAGTTTGCAATCAGTACTTTGGTGGAAAACTGAAATGTATACTGTGGCTATTGTCAAAGCATTGTAGGCACTGAGAAAACCACTTTTTTGTCTTGCTGAGCAGAGCCATGAAACTAGTTTTATACAGCTCAGAATCATGTGGAAAGTTAACTTTAGATGTTTCCATTAGGTTTGCAATCAGTACTTTGATGGAAAACTGAAATGTATACTGTTGGTAAAGTCAAAGCATTTTATGCAAAGAGAAAACCACGTTTTTGTCTTGCTGAGCAGAGGCATGAAACAAGTTTTATACAGCTCAGAATCATGTGGAAAGTTAACTTAAAATGTTTCCATCAGGTTTGCAGTCATTTCTTTTGTGGAAAACTGAAATGTATACGATTACTTTTGTCAAAGCATTGTAGACACTGAGAAAACGACTTTTTTGTCTTGCTGAACAGATGCATGAAACTAGTTTTATACAACTCAGAATCATGTGGAAAGTTAAGTTGAGATGTTTCCATTAGTTTGCAATCAGTACTTTGATGGAAACCTGAAATGTATACTGTTGGTAATGTCAAAGCATTTTATGCACTGAGAAAACCACTTTTTTGTCTTGCTGATCAGAGGCATGAAACAAGTTTTATACAACTCAGAATCATGTGGAAAGTTAAGTTGAGATGTTTCCATTAGGTTTGCAATCAGTACTTTGGTGGAAAACACAAATTTATAGTATTGCTACTGTCAAAGCTTTTTATGCACTGAGAAAACCACTTTTTTGTCTTGCTGAAAAGAGGCATGAAACCAGTTTTAAAACCACTCAGAATCATGTGGAAAGTTAACTTAAAATGTTTCCATTAGGTTTGCAATCAGTACTTTGATGGAAAACTGAAATGTATAGTATTGGTAATGTCAAAGCAGTGTATGCAGTGAGAAAACCACTTTGTTTCTTGCTGAGCACAGGCATGAAACTAGTTTTATACAACTCAGAATCATGTGGAAAGATAACTTTAGATGTTTCCATTAGGTTTGCACTCAGTACTTTGCTGGAAAACTGAAATGTATACGATTGCTTTTGTCAAAGCATTGCAGGCACTGAGAAAACGACTTTTTTGTCTTGCTGAGCAGAGCCATGAAACTAGTATTATACAGCTCAGAATCATGTGGAAAGTTAACTTTAGGTGTTTCCATTACGTTTGTAATCAGTACTTTGACGGAAAACTGAAATGTATACTATTGGTAATGTCAAAGCATTTTGTGCAATGAGAAAACCACTTTTTTGTCTTGCTGAGTAGAGGCATGAACGAGTTTTATAGAACTCAGAATCATTTGGAAAGTTAACTTAAAATGTTTCCATTAGGTTTGCACTCAGTACTTTGGTGGAAAACTGAAATGTATACTGTTGGTAATGTCAAAGCATTTTATGCACTGAGAAAACCACTTTTTTGTCTTGCTGATCAGAGGCATGAAACAAGTTTTATACAACTCAGAATCATGTGGAAAGTTAAGTTGAGATGTTTCCATTAGGTTTGCAATCAGTGCTTTGGTGGAAAACACAAATTTATACTATTGCTACTGTCAAAGCTTTTTATGCACTGAGAAAACCACTTTTTTGTCTTGCTGAAAAGAGGCATGAAACCAGTTTTAAACCACTCAGAATCATGTGGAAAGTTAACTTAAAATGTTTCCATTAGGTTTGCAATCAGTACTTTGATGGAAAACTGAAATGTATACTGTTGGTAATGTCAAAGCATTTTATGCACTGAGAAAACCACTTTTTTGTCTTGCTGATCAGAGGCATGAAACAAGTTTTATACAACTCAGAATCATGTGGAAAGTTAAGTTGAGATGTTTCCATTAGGTTTGCAATCAGTACTTTGGTGGAAAACACAAATTTATAGTATTGCTACTGTCAAAGCTTTTTATGCACTGAGAAAACCACTTTTTTGTCTTGCTGAAAAGAGGCATGAAACCAGTTTTAAACCACTCAGAATCATGTGGAAAGTTAACTTAAAATGTTTCCATTAGGTTTGCAATCAGTACTTTGATGGAAAACTGAAATGTATAGTATTGGTAATGTCAAAGCAGTGTATGCAGTGAGAAAACCACTTTGTTTCTTGCTGAGCACAGGCATGAAACTAGTTTTATACAACTCAGAATCATGTGGAAAGTTAACTTTAGATGTTTCCATTAGGTTTGCACTCAGTACTTTGCTGGAAAACTGAGGTGTATACGATTGCTTTTGTCAAAGCATTGCAGGCACTGAGAAAACGACTTTTTTGTCTTGCTGAGCAGAGCCATGAAACTAGTATTATACAGCTCAGAATCATGTGGAAAGTTAACTTTAGGTGTTTCCATTACGTTTGCAATCAGTACTTTGACGGAAAACTGAAATGTATACTATTGGTAATGTCAAAGTATTTTGTGCAATGAGAAAACCACTTTTTTGTCTTGCTGAGCAGAGGCATGAAACGAGTTTTATAGAACTCAGAATCATGTGGAAAGTTAACTTAAAATGTTTCCATTAGGTTTGCACTCAGTACTTTGGTGGAAAACTGAAATGTATACTGTTGGTAATGTCAAAGCATTTTATGCACTGTGAAAACCACTTTTTTTTGTCTTCCTGATCAGAGGCATGAAACAAGTTTTATACAACTCAGAATCATGTGGAAAGTTAAGTTGAGATGTTTCCATTAGGTTTGCAATCAGTACTTCGTGGAAAACACAAATTTATAGTATTGCTACTGTCAAAGCTTTTTATGCACTGAGAAAACCACTTTTTGTCTTGCTGAAAAGAGGCATGAAACCAGTTTTAAACCACTCAGAATCATGTGGAAAGTTAACTTAAAATGTTTCCATTAGGTTTGCAATCAGTACTTTGATGGAAAACTGAAATGTATAGTATTGGTAATGTCAAAGCAGTGTATGCAGTGAGAAAACCACTTTGTTTCTTGCTGAGCACAGGCATGAAACTAGTTTTATACAACTCAGAATCATGTGGAAAGTTAACTTTAGAAGTTTCCATTAGGTTTGCACTCAGTACTTTGCTGGAAAACTGAAATGTATACTATTGCTATTGACAAAGCATTGTATGCAATGAGTCAACCACTTTTTTGTCTTGCTGAGCAGAGGCATGAAACAACTTTTAAACAACTCAGAATCATGTGGAAAGTTAACTTTAGAAGTTTCCATTAGGTTTGCACTCAGTACTTTGCTGGAAAACTGAAATGTATACTATTGCTATTGACAAAGCATTGTATGCAATGAGACAACCACTTTTTTGTCTTGCTGAGCAGAGGCATGAAACAAGATTTAAACAACTCAGAATCATGTGGAAAGTTAATTTAAAATGTTTCCATCAGGTTTGCACTCAGTTCTTTTGTGTAAAACTGAAATGTATACGATTGCTTTTGTCAAAGCATTGTAGACACTGAGAAAACCACTTTTTTGT